>NC_061511.1:7078798-7092901 GCF_022539505.1 Lolium rigidum | reverse complement strand
CTACGTGCGCAAGTGTGTGGAGTTGCGAATATCTTGCAGGGTTGAGAGCTGTTGCATTGGCATCAGGAATCAATCGAGAGACTTCGTCGCGTCATACAAGTTATCCTCCTCATCATCATCGATTTCATCCGCTGCCACCATCACGCGTTCATCAACACCCATCGCTTACTGAGAAGATCGGGCCACCCCATATCAGTTTGGCCCCGTGCGGTCACCACTAGTGGCTTTGCCCTTTGAGGCTTTGCCATCATTAGTGACCTTCTTGTTCTTATCTTGAGCGGGCTTCTCCTTCTTGTAGTTGTTCTTATTGTAGGACTTGGAAGTATACCCAAGTCCAAACTTTTGATAGATTGACCTTTGCTTACTCAAGAGGTCATCCAATCCCATCTTGTTCTTGGCGGTGGTGAACTTTGCAAGTTCCTTTGTTAACCTAACATTTTCCTCAAGAATAGATGCTTTCTCACAAGAAGATTCATTAGGATGATAGTCGAGACCATATTTAGTCACCAAGGATTCAAGATATGCATTGGTCTCAACATGTAAGGAGAGTTCCTCTTGTAAACGAACATGTTCCTCAACAAGCTTAGCATGCTCACTAGTAAAAGAAGTGGAAGAACTAGCATGCTTTTCAACAACAATGGGATCCTTCATTGATCCAAGAGCCTTTTTGTAGGTTTCTTGGAGTTGGTCATGGTTCTCTTCAAGTTTCTTGAGCTCATCCTTAACAAGCTTGTTAGCTCTTTCAAGGTGGTCAAGATCCCTAGTGAGAGAAGCATGAGCAACTTCAAGCTCCTCCTTTGAGGCATTGAGCTCTTGAGTCAATGATTGAGCCCTATCAATAGTTTCTAGGTCCTTAACTTTATCAAGTTCATAAGTTTCAATTTGTTGCTTAAGGCCTTGAGATATGCACCTTTCGGTTTTTAGCTCTTGTCTTAGGAGATTGAATCTCCGTTCTTCTTCATTCAATTGATATTCTAATTCCTCAATGGACTCATCCTTTTCTTTGAGGCAGTCCATCAAGAAATCAAACTTGACAAGAGCTTCACCATGAAGGGTGCATCTAACATTGTAAAGTTCCTCGAGCACAATTAATTCTTCTTGATTTTCATTTTCATCATCAAGAACACTAGATAGAGAAGGTGGAGGTTCCATTACCTTGGTTTCTCTTGCCATTAGACAAGAGCCAACGATTGTAGAAGGGAGAGAGTCATCGGAGTCATCATCTTGAGTTGTTCTTGCCATGAAGGAAGAACCAACATCATTCTCCGTGGAGTAATCCTTGGAGTAGTCATATGTGAAGAGTGACCCGGGTTTGAAGAATGCCAAACCGGCCACTCCGACCTCCTTCTCCTCATCTTCCTCTTCTTCATCAGACAAGTACTCGGCTCCAACAAAGGCTCTCCCCTTGTTCTTCTTGTATCGATCATTGATTGGATTTGGCTTCAATCTTGGCTTGATCCCTTTGATGAACTTTGGCTTGTCTACCCTTTTCTCATAAGGGCACTCATTTGCAAAGTGGTTATCTTCATCACAGTTGTAGCAAGTTCTCTTCTTCTTCTTGTCATTGATGAGCATTGGAAGCTTTCCCTTGTACTTCTTGGCAAAGAAGGCAAAGTTGGTAGCAATGTCACTAGTTGAAGTCATCTCTTCTTCTTCTTCAATTTCATAGTCTTCTTCTCTTCCATGGTCAGCTCTAGCTTTGAGAGCAAGGTTGTGTGACGCTTCATGGTTGTGCGAGGCTTCATCAACACGGTTCATTGCCATGAGCCTTTTTCCCGCCTTGGCCATGTTTTCATTGGCGGCCACATAGGAGACTAGATCATCGGAGTTCAGATCGGCACTCTTGGTCATGATTTGCAAGTTGAGTGCAAGGTTGGTGTCTTGTTGCTTGACCGCAATCATAGCAATGACCTTGGACTTTATGAATGCTTCATTCATCTCGAAGCCGTCATTGTACTTCTCAACTCCAAGTCCCTTGACCCTTACTCTAAGAGCACCAAGCCTAGCATAGGCATCGGCCACGGATTCTCCATCTCGAATCATGAACTGGTGGGCCTCTTGCTTTGCGGTCTCATAAAGAGCTGATTGGATCAAATTGGTTCCCTCTTGGAGTACTACGATCCGATCCCACAACTCTTTAGCGGAGTCAATGTCATTGACTTGATCCAGAAGCTTGCGGTTGATGCCACTTCTAATCTTGTCACGTGCGGAGGCATTGAGTTGATCGGTTGTAGAATTCGGTGGAGGTCAACCGAATGGGATCTTGTGGCTCCCGTATCCATGAACAATGATCTCCCATAACTCCACACCTGCACTGCGAATATGAGATTCCATAGCAGATTTCCAAAAAGGAAAGTGAGTTCCATCAAAATGGGGAACATTCCCACTATGGTTTATATGAGGCATGGGTGAAGTGTTTTTGGGATAGTCATGGTTAACTTCATGGTAACTCGCTAGAGAGGCCGAAGCCGCACTAGGAGGCCCACTAGTCAAGTTCTTAAGCATGGCGTACATCTCCGCCATTTGGCTTTGTAGCTCATCCTCCTTTTTCTTCTTCTCGGCATCATATGCCGAGAATCTAGATTTCATCTCTTTAACCGAAAGGTTAGAGTCTTCATCTAGACCCTCGAAGATTTTATCCATCTCACTCTTAAGGCGGTGAAGCCCTTAATAAGAGTCCAGGCTCTGATACCAATTGAAAGTATAGATATGGTAAACCTAGAGGGGGGGTGAATAGGTTTCTACAGATTTTTATTCTTTCTTTGCAATATTAGGCTTTGCGGAATATAAAGGTGAGTCTAATGCAAACTAGGTGAAACAACCTATATGAGGATACAACTAACTCGAGCACGAAGGCACTCACAGGCAGTTAAATCACAAGTAAGGAGTTCGGTTAGAGATAACCGATAGCACGCGGAGACGAGGATGTATTCCCGTGTTCCCTTCCTTTGCAAGAAGGTACGTCATGTTTGGAGGGGTGGAGGTCCCATGAAGGATTCCCCACGCCACGAAGGCTCACCCTATTCTCCGGAGCCTATCCCACGAAAGAATAGCTCACTCACTTGTGGTAGACTTTGAGGTAGCCTCCAAACCTTCACAATCTTGCCCGGAGCAAATCCACAGCCCGGATGCTTCCGGACCACTCTTGCCCACCTAGGGTTTCCAATGAACCCTAGAGAGCAAGCTTCTTGATGAATACAAGGGGAAATGAGATTTGGCTTGGTAGAACAGTAGATCGGGTCCTCCTCTATTGATTCCCCGGAGGGATTTGAGTTTGGGTGGAGGAGGAGGGAGATCTGAGGCTTTTGGTGTTTCTAGCAATGGAGTATGAGAGAGAGAGCTCAAGAACAGCTTGTAGTGTAGTGCCTAACTGTTCAGAGGTAGGAGAAGGGCTATTTATAGTGTTCTTCGAAATATGGCCGTTGGTCACTTGCCACATCATCCTTTCTCCCAACAAACCCGGTCAACCGGACCACAGACCGGATCGTTCGGTGCAGAGGCCGGTCGGACCGGATCAGGGACTGGACCAGCCGGTCCAAACCGGTCGGAATGCCGGACCCTGACCGGGGTCACTTTGCGAGCTCATCCGGTTGGCGCCCGGTTGGCGCCCGGTCGACCGGTCGGCACGCCGAGCCCGCCGGTCTGTAGGCCGGCTGACCGGGCAGCAGACCGGATCAGTTCGGCGCACGGTTGGCGCCCGGTTGACCGGTCGGCATGCCGGACTGGCCGGTTGGGAGGCCGGCCGACCGGGCGGCCAACCGGATTTCTGCTGTAGACCCCCTTTTGATTGTTGTTGAAGTGGGGGTCTCCTTTAGCCTTCTTGTGACTTTGATACACCATTTATGCCTCTTTGCCTAATACCTGAGATTATCCTTATAAATGTATTAGGACAAATAATCTAGCACGGTGTTATTGTTACCAAAATAATGGATAAGGGTAAAATACCCTTACAGATGGATTTAAACTTGAATTAGCCTTATAAGTTCTCAATTGTTTGAACGACAATCTTAAACACCTAAAATTGCATGCCCAAATCACATTCTCATATGCATATAATTTTGAGAAATGTTATGACATGTATAGGGGCGAAAATGAAGTGGATACAATTAAAACTAGGTTCTATCATATTTTGTAGTGTTTATCAGCCAGGAAGCAATACCACACAAAAAACTGAAAAGATGAATATGAAAACAAATAGTTTCAAAAAATATACGTGAAGAATGCATACCGGTACAAATATGGAATCAACGTTCGCACAACACAACAATCAGTTAACCAGGCAAAAAAGGAAAAAAACAGATGTAGTAAAACATACTACTAAACACCATTTTCACCCTTAATTGTTGCCTACAATTAATCTAGAAATAAGAAAAGTATATGTACACCGAGTTAACTCAGCCGAGATCTCAACCTATTCTTAAACGCGTTTGCGTGTCAACTGTGTGTCCCAATGAGAAGCAAAATTAGGTTGTTCAATTACCGGGACCATTAGGGCATCTCCAAGGGAAGCCCTAAATTCTCCTTCATACCCATTTGAGCGCTCTTGACATAAAAACAACTTCAGCTGGTACCCCAACCCATCCCCATTTGTCCAATACTATCCACAACCTCCATGAAATTGGGGACAAAATGGGGGCACCCATATCTTTCTATTGTACACCTCCATGTCAGCATCACGTCCGGCATATACCACCTAGCCCCACATGTCAGCTAGACCACCAATCATCCCTCCATTTCTCTGCCCGTCTCCTCTAACGATTGACCCGCAATCACCTCTTACTTGTGCGACTCGCCACCTCCGGCCCACCGTACTAGTGCCACCGCCATGGATGAGTTGTTGTGCACCGCATGGATGTAAGTGATCAAATCTCATATTCATGGTGCATGGGAAAACAATATTCTTGTATTGTAAGAGGATTCTCCATGAGCGGAAGAACTAAGTTCTAGGGGATTTCACAAGTGACCATAATGATAACTCACTTCCACATATAGATGGATTACCATCCTAGATTCTTGCAACACATTCCGTGGAGCTTTTGAAACTGAAGAATAGATGTCCAAGTCGCATTGGAATCAAATAACATTTAAGTTTTACATAGTTGCATTGTTTTATGTTTTTTAATTTCCTTATGTTGCAATGAATCTCAACTCCTAGGTGAGTACTATTGGCATGTATCTTGATTGCTAGATGAGCATGCTGTGGATATTCTACAAGAAGATTAACGATGGATTGATCTTTGGTTTAGCACATTGTTGGACCTTGATCAATAAGAAGATTAACGATGGAATGATCTTTGGTTTAGCATATTGTTGGACCTTGATCAATAAGTGCCCCAAGCAGGAAGCTCCTACATCATCACTAAGGGACCCCATTGACGACCCATCCAAGGAGAAAAAGAAAAATGATGCATCAAGCTATCAATAAACATTGGTGAAGATGAGGATGTAAATGGGAAGGGATTACACCGACGACATGCATACAGTGGCCGAAAAAAGGAAGTGTGAGCAAGATATGGAAAAGCGCACAATTGACAAAAAACACAATGTAGAACTTAGGTGTAGAAATAATGACCAACAAAGATCTTTCAAGTTGCGAGAGGTAAGACAAGAAGGAACGAAAGATGGAAGAAAAATTCGAGGGTTTCATGGATATGGAAGGAGTGAATTTGGTAATTGAGAAGGATAAGGTGGCGACATATACTCAAACATGTACGTGTGACCCTAAAGGTTTGAGTACATGTGGATATGTGCGCGACACTTCTTGTCAATAATCGGCTACGGGATGTTAACATTTGTAACAACTCCCAACATATTGTTGATGATCATTATCAAGCGAAACTTGTGTTACTGCATAAAATTTCTTTTGCTTCATAGCACATTACTTAACCCGAGGTAACATTATGATGGTATCCCTTTGATCAACTAGTTGAACACTATATCCATATTACCAATTTGTAGCTTTTACTACCCCGTCCTACCTATTGGCATCGGTGCATAAATTGAGAAGTCACCTTGTGTAGATCTAAGAGGGGATAGTTTTGACAATTTGTTGGCGATTTGCACAAAAATAACCCAAAAGTGAAAGAAAAGCACAGACTGACCCTCCGGCGAAACTATTTCACCCATCTAACCCTTTTGTGTGGCGCCCCACACATCGGCGCCACACATGCCAGTGTGGCGCCCCTCCTGCCGGCGCCACACACCCAGCCGACGTGGCGCCCTCGACGCTGAGCTGGTCCGCCGATCCGACGTGGCAGCATGTGTGGCGCCCTCCCAACGGCGCCACACATGCCCTTACAATTGCCCAAAACATACTGTGAGACAATTCGTCTGGGACTTAGCCGTTTTTGCGAGGCTCTATGTGTGGCGCCGATGCCACGGGCGCCACACAAAGAGCATCGGCAAAATGGCTAAGGACTTATCGTCCGGAGCCCCTGGATGTTTTCGACCCAATACTGGATATAAGTTGGCATGTGTGGCGCCGATGCCGTGGGCGCCACACAGTGCAGTGTGGCGCCACTGTGAAGGGCGCCACACATTGACTTGTGTTAAAAACCTGAAAAATCCTATCAAACTCCAACAGTTTTCATTGGACACAACAAGTACCAATCTCAGGACATACACAACAAGTAGCAATCTCAGAAGATGTAGTCTACATCGTAGCAAGTAAATTCAAACAACAAGTAGCATTACAAACATTGTTCGAAATGACATAGGGTTCACAATTCGATACTTATGAAGATATAGTTCACAACAACACGGAGCACATCCTAGTGTCGTCCTCGACGTGTCGTCCTCACGGGCTGCTTCCGGACGGCCATCCTCTTCGTCCGCTGCCGTGGCTCTTGTTGCTGCTGCTCCTCCTGCTCCTCCTGCTCCTCCTCCTCTGAAGAGAACGGCTCGTCGTTCCTCATCCTCGATAAAGATGATCTCCGCACCGGCCCCTCATCCTCCTCAATGACAACCTTCTTTCCTCGGTTGACATAATCTTCCGGAGTGTACCGTTTTGGAGCATTGCCCCTTGGCTTCAACTGGTAAGCTGACCGTGGGGCTTGCTTGGAGGTATGCTTTGGAGGTATGCTTTGACTCAGAATCAAGTCGTCGTCGGGAGGAATCTTCACAAACATGAACACATGAGATTACAAAAGTTGAAATTAGTAAGAACATGTTTGACGAGCAACAAAATAGTCCATACCTGCGGTTCTTCGAAGAGGAGGATGTAGGGATTTCGCCTTCGCGGCAACCTAGCAAGTTCGCTAACCGCCGCATCTTTCGTGCGGTGTTCTCGCGTCATGGAACTCATGGTTACAAAGCCACCAGAACATAATAGCGTACATTCAAAGTTGGTGATCATACCTTAATGAAATGCCGCAACGGTCCGACAGGCTTTTCTTCTCTCCCGCTCTGGTCCCATATAATCTCGCACTCGTCAGCTGTTTTTTGGATCTCCGACCGCTGTGACAAACATAGCATACACAATTTAAGCGAGCACATGGCAATCTAGATGATGTACTATTTAGTGAGAGAATCCATTACCACGAAGTTCAGCTCGGAAGCAATAGAAGTCGATCTCCCTCTGCGAGCATAGGTGTCGTGCTGGCTTTGTGCAACCTCATCGAACTCGATGCTGGCAGGAGGGGCGCCACACTGGCATGTGTGGCGCCGATGTGTGGAGCGCCACACAAAAGGGTTAGATGGGTGAAATAGTTTCACCGGAGGGTCAGTCTGTGCTTTTCTTTCACTTTTAGGTTATTTTTGTGCAAATCGTCTTGACCCTTTTTTGAAAGTTCAGCACGATTTGACCTCTTTTTCAAAAATATTCAAAATCTGACCCTTTTTAGTAGCGCCTTTCCCAGGGGAGCTACCCTCTCTTCTCCGTAGCGCCAGCGGCCTTGGCGCTGAAGTTGTGCCAGCGTGGCGCGGCTGGGCCCACAATTCGCGAGATCAACTCCATTCATGGGGGCGCTACCCTTTTGAAGTTCAGCTCCCTCAAGAATGGAGCTACCCTTTTAAAGTTCAACTCCCTTCGCAGGGGCGCTACCCTTTGGAATATGTTAAGTCGCGTGGGCCGCCCCCATCCGCTCCACCTACCACTTACCCCTCACACCCCGACCAGGAAGAAGCCAGGGCGCGTCCCCCTCTCTCTCCCCTCTCAAATCCTTCCCCAAAATCCCCTAGATCTGAAGATTTCTTTGGTGGATTTTGGTCTCCATCCCTCCCTTAGGTATGTTCTTTCAATCCCACCAAATTTATTCGAAAATCTAGAGTCATTAGACCCAATTTTGTGTAGTATTGGTGAAACCCTAGATCATCACAAATTTCGAAATTTGTGTGGTCTTTGTGGATTTTATTTTAGTTTGATAGCATTATTATCCTCTAGATTGGCCTATTTTGTGTTGTCAATATTGGCATGTATAGTTTGAGCTTGGTATTGTAGATCTAGATGAACTTGGAATTTGAAGATTATAATTGATATACTTATTGTTTATGCATTTGTTTCTTATAACTATTTGGTAGATGGCAAAACATTGTTGTAGGCATTCTATGTTTGCTTTTTGTCTTACAAATTTTTGCTTATCTTAGTTTGGAATATCATTCATAGTAACTTGAATATAAAATTGTTGTAGGTATGGCGTCGTACGATCTGAAGGAGAACCCGAGGAAGTGGAAGCACACCGCTGACCTTTGGCCATCCAATTTTCCCGAAGGGACGGAACAAGCTCGTTGTTGGTGCGGTGACCTTTGTGTCTCCAAGCGATGTGATGATTGGGATGCCAAACACGGAAGGAGGTTTTGGATGTGTCCTAACTATGCACATGACAAGGCCAAGCCAAGAAACCCATACGATTACCCACCGGTATGTGTCTCCACTTGTAATTATTTTTTCTCAAGTGTTTGCCGTTAATAATATTAAGTATGCATTTGTAGTCTCCTCCACCTCTTTGTCAATTCGTGAAGTGGATAGATTTGGAGCAATCAACTTCTCACAAGGAAGAGGTTGCATATGAGGAGGGAAGGAAGTGGAACTATATGTTTAATTTGATTCGTGAGGAGGACCGGGAGAAAAAGATGAAGATCAGGCTTGAGAAACAACGTTTGGAGAAAGAGAAGAATGAGCAAGAAGAGAAGGACCTCCGTGAGGCGGAACGGGAGAAAAAGAGAGAGAGAGCTCGTTGTGCAAGGGAGGATGCGGAAGCGCAAGAAGATGCAACCAAACGGAAGGGAAAATACCCCCGTTGGACTCAGTAGATTCATGTGTTCAACTAAAAATCTTTAGAATTTGTTGTTGTGAACTTGTAGGCTCAATGCCACCTATTTAATGAACTTTCGTTTGTATCGTGCACTTTAATCTTGTAAACCTTGAAGTCGGGATTTTATTGCTATATGATTTTAAGATCGGAGAATTTATTGTTGTGAATATTATTGATTTTTAGATGTTACATATGTGGTTTTCAATTGTTAAAGTTAGAGGTGTAAGTTTTTTGCCTGATAAAAACAGAGAATAGAGTAGCGCCGCACGTACTGGAGCTACACTTCGCACAGCATAGCGCCGCAAGCCCCGGAGCTACTCTTTTCTCAGACTAAAACGCCCTGTCACTCCCCACGGCAGTTTCTAAACCTAAAACGACGAAGCCTGAGGGCTGCTCCCCACGGCCGCCGCCCGCGCCGCCGCTCACCTCGCCGTGCTGCCGGTCGCCTCGACCCAAGCCGCACCGCCGCTCACCTCGCCGCGCTGCCGGTCGCCTCGACCCCACCCGCGCGCCGCTCGCCTCGACAGCGCTGCCGGTCGCGTAACACATAGTGGTAACTTAATTTAGTAAAAAACTATTATTGGGGTGATGCCATATCCTCAAATAACCAGGGATGATCCCATGTTGACCAAGGTCAACACTTCTCACTTAGTATTTGAGAAAAGTGGTTTAAATGAGATTCATCATCTCATGTGATTTTAAAACTAGTGTAATTTAAATACTATGTTGATTTAAAATCTACAAGTGAGCAAGTAGGAGCCTAAGCATTTAAAGGTCAACACATTACTTCAAATTACTTGTGAGCATGATTTAAATGAGGTGCTACACCTCATTGGTTTAAATTCCTAAAAATGGGAAATAGTTTAAATGGGCTAGTATTGACTACATAGCCAATATTTTGATTCTAGCCCATGATCATGTACAGAACACCTATCATATTTTTACATAGTAAATTAGAGTTTGTTAAATGTGAATTATTGCAATTGGATTCACTTCAAAACTCATAATGGTTGATTTTTAAGATTTATTTGAATACTGAAAAGTATCTGTTTTGTTATTTTTGCTATTCAAAAACTATACAAGATATGAGGTTGAATCCAGTGGGGTTAGTTAGGGCAATTCATAAGCTCACCAGAACATTTGGATTTGCTAAATTTGAGTTGGTAGAATTTGAACTATTCAAATTTGAAGTGGGCAGCAGTATTGGATTTGAACCAAATAGATTTAATCATATTCGAATTACTGGGCTTGGCGGGAAATGCTAATGGGCCGCAGAGGGGTTAAACGGGCCAGCCCAGTGGGCGGCCACGCTGGACGAGCGGGGCTGACAGGCGGGGTCCACTCGTCGGCCGGTTGGTTTCCCAGCCCGAAACGGTATGCGAGGAGGGCCGTCGGATCAAAAGACGATCGCACGGCTGAGGGTCGTCCTCATCCTCGACATGGCTCGCCGGAGAGCGAACCCTACCGGCGGCCAGAGGGTCGCGAAGAGGGGCTTACCGGCGTCCAGCGGGGTCGGCGAGGCGGGCGAATGACGTTGTCGATGACGCTGAGTCGAATGGTGGTCGAGGGGGAAGCTGGGGTGGTCGAAATCGTCGTCCTCGCCGAGCTACCGTGGCGGCAGACTCCGATCAAATTCCGGCGAGCTAGCGTCTAATTGAGGAGGGGAAGTGTTCGAGGGTGATCAGAGGGAAGAGGTGAAGCGAATGGTGTGAGGAGATCGTCCGCGGAGTGCTTGCTTTTATAGGGGTCGAGGAAGCCGTGGGCTGCTGCGGAGGGCGGCCATGGCGCGGGCGTCTACGGTGAGCGAAGGGGCAAGCTAGGGGGCGCATGGCGTAGGCGACGGCTAGGTGAAGCCATGCGCTTGATGGCGCGGCAAGGGGAGGACAAGGGGGTACCGGCGATGCTCGAGTGCTAGCGATGCCGGCTGCGGCAGGGTGGTGATCATGGCGACGGTCGGACGGGGCTTCGCGAGCCTATGTGGTTGTCTAGCAGTGGTTCGGGTGTGGTGTAGGGTGCGCGTGCACGAGGAGAGGGAGAGAAGGACGGAGCGTCCGGTGCGAGTGTGTGCGGCGGCGCGGCCGGGGGTTGGGTCGGGGCATGGTCACCGCGTGCCTCGGCACGTTCGGGCGTGCATGGGCGCGCCTGGTTCGGCCGATTGTGTGTGTCCTTTGTATAGGGAGGGTACAGGCGTGCTTAGGGAGTACACAGAGGCTCGATGACAAGATGAAAGAGAGAGGGGAGAGCCGAGAGAGAGAGATGTCATAGGTGGTCAGGCATGGGTACTTGGCATGGCCAAATTTAGATCATGGCACCACTTGGTGTAGGTATGCAGTGCATAGGTTGATGCAGGGAGGGTACCAAAGCAACAATGATCAAAGAGAGAAAGGGGTTTAGGCAAAAATCCGCAGGATAATAGCATGTGTGCCAAAATCCGAATCATGCCCGCAAGGTGTTCGACTAAATGGCCGCATATGAAATTTTATTTGGATTTTTGCAATTCTTTGGTGGAGCTCACTTATATAATTAGAGAGAAAGAATAGTGGTGGTGGTGTCCATTTTGGTGAAGATTTGCAAAGTTTCAAAAAGTGTGTTATCTTCACATAGATTCAAAGTCTCCACTTGTCCCTGTCTTTCTGGTCAACCTAGTCAACATTAGCGAGAGATGGTCAACATGAAAGTTGTTAACCTTGACATGGTCTTGGTGACATGGTCATAGTTGACTAAGTTTGGTTTTGAGAGTTGAGAAAAACGTAGTGGTAAAGTGGGAACATTTTATAAAGTGACAGTCAGACCATTATCACATGCATGTTGATTTTGTGTTTTTGCTTCTCGATTTGTGTTTTTGGTTTCTTTGGTGCAATTGTGTTTATTTATCATATATAAACATTCTACAAGCAAGGGATCAAGCAATTGTGGCCTTGTTTGAAGATTTGCAAAAATTGGGTTATGTGTATGTGAGTGAATTTTGGGAGTTTTCTCCCTATTTGATTTCTTTCCCTTTAATTTGACTTTGGCTGATACTCTAATGGGGTTCTTATGAGTTTAGAAACATTTTAAGAGCATTGAAACTAAATCAAAGGGTCTTGTTCAAAAGATTTGCAAATTTGGCCTTAATACATAAGAGATGAGGTGCCAAACTTTCATAAACTTGTACTAGGGTTGTTCTTGCCTTACTTGGACATGGGTTTGGGTCCATTTAGTGTTATAATAGGTTTAGAGATGGTTTCACACCATTTGGTCAAGGTTTAGAGACCTCAGGTCAATGTTTGGTAAATATACTGTGTGTCACACATGCTTTTATGCATATGTGGTATTTTATTTTTAATTTGACTTGGTTTGACCCAATTGGTTTTGTTGAATGTTGAAATGATATATGGAGGTGATCCAACCATTCATAACATGTATTAGGGTCAAGATTCTTAAAATCACAAATTGCTATTTTGCTCTCATATGCCTCTATGGCATTTTTAGTTTCTTTTTAATTTCGTTGGAAAACACTTGGATTTGGTTTGATAAGCCTTTGGTATGTGTGTGATGAAGGCTCTTTCCAAATCTCTAAGCAAAATAGAAAAGCTTGAGGAGTAAGGTTTTATAAATACATCCATAGGCATAGTATATGCCTCTATCTTATTTAATTTCCTTTTATTTTTATTTTAACTAGGATGGTGATGGAGAGGGTAGAGGCTTAGGGTTTAAGATCATTTCAAATACTAGCAACAAGCAATCATAGCAATAACACAAGAATTAAGCAAGATCACTATGTATCATACTTAATTTAATAAAAGTTTTTGTTGGTTCCAAATTTTGGAACTAGTGAAAATTCATTTGTTTTATTTTGAAATTCTTGGGATGTTACAAACCCTTCCTTAAACAAAACTGCCCCGAGATTTTAAGCAGTAAGTTAGGTTCCTAAGAGAGATTGAACATTTTATTAACAGTGAAGACATACTTGGCATGTTCTCAGGATGCTTCCCCGAGCTTCAAGTAAGGGGCCATGTGGTAGAGGTGGCCGTTGTTGTTGTTCTGGTTCCTTCTTTCCGGCAAAAGCGGCGTCATATGGAAAGAAAAAGAAGTGTTACAATCCCGGCAAGCTTCGGGCACCATTGGAGTAGTGGCCCACAACTCCACAGCCCATGGCAGCTCATTGGGGCTGACTTGTCCTTCGGGTTGACGGGATGCAGCATTGCTTCAGCCTCGGCTGTGTTGGTGTTGTTGTTGTTCCCATTGTTGCCGTTGTCGTTGGGGTTGTTGTTGTTGTGTGGTGGTCGCGTGTTGTTGTTGCTGTTGCCTCCCGGCTTCTCGGGGTCCTCCGTTGTTGTTGGCGTAGTTGGGGCGATAAGGGTGGAGCAGTGTGGCCTGCATTGGGAAGAACTTCCGTGAGGAGTTATTGCGGCACTGGGTGGCAGGGGTCCACTCTGTTCATCATTCTCATGCTGCGGTTCTCATTGGCCTCGATGCAGCTTTCTTCCATCTCGTATAATAGTCTACGAGGGCTTTGAGGTCGCCACAACGATGTTCTTAATGCACACGCTTGCGATCTGCCATAAAATTGCTCGTAAATCTTTCCTTCCTCTTCTCATTTGTGTTCTGTCCATCCAGCGACTCTGACAGAGTAAGAAACCTGTCGCGGTATTCCACCACGGACATCCTTCCTTGCTTGAGTTCTAACTGCCTCTCATCTTCTTGATCGTACCTCTGTGTACATGGTACTTGCTAAACCAGCTTTCTTCTGAGTCTCCTGTGTCACTATTTGTCCCGTATTCATTGCACGGCGCTTGTCCACTCGTGGCTCGGGGTGTGTCCCGACAGTGTAGTGGGTGGCGAACAAGATTTTTCTCGCGGCTTCAACTCC
>NC_061511.1:6991880-7078698 GCF_022539505.1 Lolium rigidum | reverse complement strand
CAAACTAGGATTCATATGAATTAATGGAGCTAGAGTTTGGTGCATAGTTGAATTAGGTTTTTAGGGTTCCACATAAAATTACGAGGTTAACACTTTGTTTTATAATGGAACTAGGGTTTCCTAATTACTCTATAATTCTTGTGTTAATAACTTCATTAATAATGTTGAAGTTATTAATAACTTTGGAATACTAATATTGGATTTTTCTTTTTATTATTTTTAAAGAATTAATAATTAAGGTAATTATTAATTAGGGTTTAAATCCCTCTAATAAGGATTTAACAAATTAATAAAGAAAAATTAGTTTTAAGTTTACTTTATTTATTTACTGGTTTCTATTTAATTTTTAGGAAGGTTTTCTTAATTATTGAATTGTAATTCAATAATGAATAAAAGAAAAGGCTTAATTATTAAGTATTAAATAATTGAATTTTAATTAAAAATATAAATTTCATTTTATATTTTTATTAGATAGATTATTCTTTTATAAGAATTTTGGTATCTCATTTGTATTTTTCTGAGATTTTATGAATTTTCCACATTTATTTGAAGTTGCAGGTATTATTGAATTTTGAAATGTAACAAACGAAAATGCTAACTCTACCCGGGCTGTCTACACCCAGGGACACTGACGAGTGGGCCAAGGATCCACGTTGGCTGCCACGCAGGCGTGGACCAAGTCAAAATAGAAATCACCTCCAGGGCTCACAGTGGTCGGCGTTAATCGGCAATCGCCGATGGTGCAGGGCGTGCGCGGATGGGAGGCTAGACTAGGTAGATTCACGGTGACTAGGGGAGCATTATGGTGGTGGCGCCGCCGGTTTTGAGTCGCCGGAGCTCGCTCGCCGGTCGGGCCGAGCGGCGGTGCTCCCAGCTACATGGCGCGACGGCGATGCAGAGCACGAAGGAGAGGGCTACGATGCTCTAGATGATCGGTAGCTCACCAGGAATGCGTAGAGCGTGTTGGCGAGGCTAGAGGTGGACGGCATCGCCGGACTCGTCGCTCCCGGCGTCGGGGAAGATGAACTCGACGGCGGTGTTCTGGGACGCCCCACCTCGATTCCTAGCGCAGCAGTAGCAAGTAGAGCATGGCGACGTTGATGGTGTCCACGGCGAGGTTTGGGGAGGCTTCGAACGGTGGCGAGGGAGATGACCGGGGCGGCTAGGTTTCGTCTGGGGGAAATTTTTGGAGCAGGGAGGAAGAACTCGAGAACGAGAGGTCGTCGCGAGCCTTTATACAACGCCCGGGCGTGCCTCGTCACGGAGTCGGTCGCGGAGAGGGCGCCAGCACGAAGAGGAAGACGATCACGGCGTCGTCGTGGCCTCCAGCACGATGGAGAGGATGAGGATGAACTCCTCCTCGTTAATTTTAACGAAGGGGTACGGTGGGTTGGTTTGGCCGTGCTGTTGGGCTTCCTCCTGGGCCAGTGTTGGGTTGCTCCACGGGCTTCACGACCAGGTAGGTCTGGTAAGTTCTCTCCTCTTCTTTTTCTATTTATTTAATTTTTGTTTTCTATTGCTTTGATTTAATTCATATTTTGAATTTCATTTCTGTTTGCAGGTATTTTGTTATTATGCTAATCCATTCAAGATTTAGTATACTGACTATTGTTTCATTATTCAATTTGAATTCACATTTTATATTAGATTATTTGCATATTTGTGAACTTATTCAAAATAGCAAATAGACATGAGTTGATATTTTCACTTCAACTTCCTTTTTGTTTTGAATTCCTATTCCAATTAGAAATATAGGAGTTGATACCTCCTCTCAAGGTATTTCTGAATTTGTTACTATGTCTTAGTTCCTATTTGAGAAATTAATCACTTGCATGTTAGTTTCATGTGAGCAACATTTTATTAAGGTTTTGTAGGTTTGATGATAACCCATATTCATTAGCATTTGTGTTATGGTCTATTAACACTTTGAATTATCTAGAGTAGATATTACTCTCCTCAAGATTGGGTCTTAATTATATAGATAAGTGGTTGATAACCACTCTTATGGTTTTAATTAAATGGTGTAGCACTAGATTATTCTTAAGTTCCATAATGAAGTATGGGCTTTAATTAGTGAACAATTATAGGGTTCTCATCATATTCACCTAGTGGCAAATGGTTTGAACCTCAATTAGGGCTTGGTCTTATATTATGATCACCCAAGTTATTTACAACTAGGTTTGAGATATAATTCTTGGTTGTAGAGTTGAGATGACACCATATTGCATGTGCTAGGGTTTAATCCCCCCTACCCAAGGTAATATGTTTACTTGCTTAATTCTCCATGTGCTCCTTTATTCACTAAGGATTTGAGAATTGGGTTTATCTTCTACCAATTAACTTCTATTATTATCTCCAACTTATCATTAAAGTAATTACACTGGTTATAGTTCTTTTTATAGTTAACTTTGGTCATATGGATATATGGTTTCTCACCATATGAGGTATGGTGTTTAACTCTAAGGTTTCCTTAGGTTCATTAATTGATGAATGAATGAGAAAATAGATGTGGTGAGATTCTACTGATTATCACCAATTGATTTACAATTATAGATTGGGATATAAGCCTAGGGTTGCTTATTAGTTACCTCCCTATAATTTCATGTGAGAATGATATCTACTTATCCTATTAGGGTTTATCCCCAATACCTCAAGAACATGATCATGGATTAGGCATGATCAACTTGTTCTTAATAACTCTACCTCAAGTTCTTAGGGTTTGTGATCATCACTCAATTTATAATGATCAATGTTTGGATTCCTAATGTATCTCTCATTAAATAGGTTTCTCACTTTCATGATCAAGTATTGTCTTGATCAACTAAGGTATAGTACTTCTCTTATAATTCCTTAGGTGGACATGGTCATGGTTGTCTCAATGGATTATATCCCAGGAGAATGTCTGAGATATTCCGTTAAGGTTCTTCTTAAACAATGATGATTTAATCATCAGGACATATGGATAGTTCTCTCTCATTTGGGAAGGACTTTAATACTAACCTGAGGTTAGGCTCCATAGAGATTGATGTGATCATAAATATCTATGTTTAACATAATTGGTTTCTCTCTCAAGGGATTGTTTTGATTAACATCCTAGGGTTTCTCTTAAGGATGATGATTTAAATGCATGGATGTATATCCAAGGTTTAGCTCAAGTTTTATTATTGCTTCTTTAATAATTATAATAGAACTCTCACTTCTCTAGGTTTAATGTATAACTATTTGGAATAGAGAAGAATTATATTTCTGGACTGGATCTCCTTGTTATTATTCTAATGTTGAAATAAAATGAATACCATGAGGTTCATGGTAGAATCATGGATTAATTTAAGACATGGAAAAGATAAGTCAGGAATGGTTTCTCCATTTAATTGTTACTTGGTTTGTAATTAAACAGATGTCCTTGTGTTATGGCAATGATTACCATGTTATGATCTGTTATAAGATCAAGTAGTTGATCATTGAGTAAAGTGTTGTTGTGTTAATTCCATTTGATCTAGGGATTTCTATTTTCGTGCCCTCCGGTCCTTAGTTGTACTCAGTTTTCCCCAGCTCCTTAGTTTTTCCTCAGTTTTCCCGTTTAGTTGACCGTTCTGTCACGTGTGGGGCCGCGTCTTGTGGGGCCGAGTCGTGTGGGCCCGCGTCGCGTGGGGCTGGTAGAAAGGGCCCGCGTGGGACAGGACGAGAAGCGTTTGGTTGCACGTGAGCAGGAGCCGGGTTCCGTCTCTCTCGGCCCCAAATTGGCATCCCTATTAAGTGCACCTTTTTCCCCTCTTTCTCTCTCGTCCTTTTCACCAAATTAGTATAAAATCTAGAGAAGCTTGCATTTCGACTTTCTTCAATTATTTGTGCCTTTTGGCCCTCGTTGTTTGCCCAATATGGCAGCAAATCTAGTACTCCCTCTCGGTTCATATGTATGTAGTTAAATCTAGAAGCAAATCTCCGGGATAATGTACGATAAATTCACAGTCATAGTAAATCAAGAAAACTAAGTACGGCCAACAAAATATAGTAGACTAGGGATAGATAATCCCTAGATAATATGGATAGATAATAGGCTGCATACACGAGCAGCCAACATAGTAACAGAGTTCTTCACAAGCACCATCATACTAACATAACAACAAGGGATCCCTAGCTAACAACAAAGGGATCCCAACAACAAACTAGGAGGCAAGCAGCAGCAGCAGAAGACACGTCCGAGACTCCGCCTACCCCATCCGCCTCTCCCTCCACTTGTTGCTCTTGCTCCCCTTGGGAGCCTTGGGCTTGAGCGGAGGCATGCGCCCGGCGGAGATCTCCACCCGCCGGAAGCCGCGGAGGTGCATGCCGAGCGCCCCGTGCTTGGCGCGGAAGGAGTGGACGTTCACCGTCGTGCCGACCTTGGGGAAGGTGTTGCCGATGTTCTCAGCATGCGTGACGAGGCGGTTGAAGTCCGTGGCGCCGAGTCTCCCGGTGCGTAAGGGGCACCCGTACACCTCCTTGGCGAAGTAGGAGATGTATCGGCCGACCTGCAGCCTCCGCAGAGCACTCGGCGAGTCTTGACGTCCTCCTCGCTCTTCGTCGCCGCCGACGTCGCCGCCGTACATCCGATCCATATCAAACAGTAAACTAGTGAATGAGTTGCAACGATGACTAACGTACATGATAACAAAGTTAAGAAAAACAGAGTCAGCCTCGCTAGAGTGGACATGATTATATATCTACAGGGAAGGGGTAAGCGAACTAAAGCTCATGCACAACAGCATTTGTACACAGCAATGGTTCGCCGAACCCTCCCCGTAAAAATTTGTGCCCAACCATTCATCATAGGCAAAGAAACGGATTCTAGATCTGAACTAGATCTGAACTTGAACACATTCGAGATTATTTGCAAAATTAAACGGTTGATATCTTTTGATTAGTGCATAAAATAACCGATTGAGATCCCATGATTACTTGCATAAATTAACCGATTGAGATCCAATATTACTTGCATAAATTAACCGAACAGCCGAACCCCAAATCAAGAAGTGATCAAAACAAAATGGAATAAAATCGGCGCAAATATTAGCCCAATACCGATCCATCTACGGATCCATCTACACCAAGCAAAAATAGGGTTCAAAAAGGAATGGGGAACAAAAAAGGAAGCAAACCGTAGTTACCTCGTTCCATGGGTCCTCCAGGGAGGTGTCGTAGGGGTTCGGGGGCGGGACGTACGGCACGGGGTCGTAGGGGTCCCATCCCGCCGGATCTGACTGCCACCGGCGGCAGCAGCCTCCGATGCACCGGCGGCGGCGGCGTCGTCCGTCGAGGGGACGGGGCCGAAGATGGAGGCGTCGCGCTTCGAGCCAACCTCGACGATGGGATTGGCATTCTCCTTGTCCATCTCTCCGGCGGAGGAAGAGGAAGAGGAAGAGGGAGAGGGAGAGGGTTTTTGCTTTGGAGAAGATGATGGGACGTGGGAGAGAGTTGGCGATGCGTGAGCGAGTGAGAGTGACAGAGACAAGTGGGAGGAGGCGTCTATAAAGGCGAGGGGTGGTTAATGCGACCCGCGTCCTACGCGTGCACAGTGTGCACGTCCGCACGTCTTGGACTTTCGCAACGCGACACGCGTCCACGATTGCACGTCTCGACTTCTCCACCGCGACCCGCGTCTACGCGTCAACAATTGCACGTGTCCTCGAGTCTAACCCCGGAAATTTAGATATACTCGTGTATACCCTCGAGTCTTATACTAGCATTTTTTGTGTGCTCAATTTTCCCCTCGAGTGCTAATACCGGCTAGTGCAATATACTCAGTTTTACCCTCAAGTGGCTGGTCAACAGAGAGTCAACAAATGGGATTAACTAGTTAAATGAGTCATTTAATGTGCAAAAAAATCCTAAAAAGAGTGGCACTTACTCATGGAGTCTTTACCACAAATTGACACTTCTCAAATCATAGATAAATCATAGATAAATCAAGTTTTACCACAAATTGCCACTTCTCAAATCACCTAGTAGCTATGAAGGTGCATGGTTTTCCACAATAAGCCCTTCCCAAAACAGCCTTCCCCCAAATCATACTTTGTCTAAATGAGGCCACAATTCTCACACCGATGTATATTGGTATTGCAAATAGTTTGAGGTAGGCCAAGATGGGTTTCATTGTACAAAACACGCATTTTCCATTTTTTAAATCTCATATTTGAATCCCTTAGTCTATTTACTACTCGAGTGCCCTTGGTTTCTTGATAGTACTCAGCTTTGCCCTCTCTCTTGACAAATTCTCGCGGACGTGCATCATCGCTCCGATTGGTCTAGCCCATGTCACGCGGATCGTGCCCACCGACCGTTGATCGTATGATATAGGGAACGGGCAGGATAACCCCTCTCTCTCTCTCGTTGGCGGTTAATTAGCTTGCCGAAGGGCGGTTTTCTGTATTATTTTTCACGCGCTAAAAATTATAAACTGTTTTAGGCGTTATTTTTCACGCAAAAAATGATAAACCATCACCGATTTGTTGTTACCATTACTTTTCACGCAAAAAAAATGATAAACCATCACCGATTTGTTGTTGCCATTACTTTTCACGCAAAAAATTGATAAACCATCAACAATTTGTTGTAGCCATTACTTTTCACGCAAAAAAATGATAAACCATCACCGATTTGTTGTTGCCATTACTTTTCACGCAAAAAATGATAAACCATCAACAATTTGTTGTAGCCATTACTTTTACGCAAAAAATGATAAACCATCAACAATTTGTTGTTGCCATTACTTTTCACGCAAAAAATATGATAAACCATCACCGATTTGTTGTTGCCATTACTTTTCACGCAAAAAATGATAAACCATCAACAATTTGTTGTAGCCATTACTTTTCACGCAAAAAATGATAAACCATCAACAATTTGTTGTAGCCATTACTTTTCACGCAAAAAAATGATAAACCATCAACAATTTGTTGTAGCCATTACTTTTCACGCGTAAAAAACCTAATTTGTTACAAAAGCTGGTTTCAAGTGAGACCTAACCAAGTTTGGCATACATGATGGCATACCTATAACAACAAGGAATATCTAAAAGGGAAAGTTTCAGTAAAATTTAGGGTGAAAATGATGCCATACATGATGCTGTTTTTCGAGGTTTTGACCCGAAAATCAATTGGGTATTGTAAAGGGAAATAAAAAGTTCGAAAAATGTAAAAACGAAACAATCTATCTATCTATGTATAGAAGATCAGCTGTATGAAATTTGAGGTTATTTAGAGAAGGTAGAAAAAATCACCTTGTTAGAAAAGCTGGTTTCAACGAGACGAAACGGCATGCGCTTAAGCAAAGTGATTTTTTCGAACATCTCCAAATGACCCCAAATTTTCCATACATGATGCCATACGTGTAACAACAAGGAACCCTATCTAAAAAGTGTCAAAAAAGTTTGCCCAACCGTATAGCTCTATCAAAAAGAACCTCACCATGGCGCTAGTATAATTTTGGGATAGTTACAAACTTTCGTTACCTAACCTTCAACATGAAACTTGTTTCAAATTCATTTTGGCCTACAAGAAACAAATCCCAACTTGATTCGAGCACCACAGCCTCCAAATGATGCCGATGCCGATATCGGCATGGTCAGAACGGCTATGCTCGCCGCCACTGCTAGGTCAACGTCGGGATGCACCCTCAATCCCGTCCCCTCATTCGATCACTGACACACCGTAGATACCGCCGAGGCCAATGCCGAACGTACATGCTGATGCCAATGCCGATCATGCATGCACGCCGGCCGTGGGCACGGCCACGCCGACCCGCTATGCTCGGACGCCACGGACCGCCGCGAGATCTTTCCCTTCGCCACCACACTCTCCTAGCACCCACCTATACACGCCGTAAAGGAGAGACACTAGTTTTCTCTACATTGCTCGCGTTCGTGTCCGACACGGTCGGTCAAAGTTTTGAGGTGGTCGTCGATGTCGTCGACCATTTCTTCTCTTCTTTGCATGGTTAAACGCGTCTAGTTCATATCTATCTAATGCGTCCGGTCTCGCCTCATGCAGTTCTTTGTGGACGTCGATCTCATCTCGGCACCCCGCATGCCACCTCCTCCGTGCCATCGCCGTAGAGCTCCGTTTAAAAATCTAATCCTACCCGTGTATTGCCCCTTGTATCGGCGTCATGGCCGTACTTGTCATTTGATATACCGAAGCCCCACTCGTTCGCGTTTTGGTCGTGGATACGAGCGATGCTTACGGTCAAACAAAGATGGATGGTCTCGACGTGTCTTTGCGGGCTCTACGTGGCCCCACTAATCAGAAGATAACGGTCAACCGTCGGGCAACCGGCCGTTACATCACGTCTGATGGTTTCAGACAAACGCTTGGGTAAAACTGAGGAAAAACTAAGGAGCTGGGGAAAACTGAGCACAACTAAGGACCCGAGGGCACGAAAATAGAAATCCCTTTGATCTAACCCCTTAGATCAAATCATCTTTACCCAAAACAGGTTTTAACAAAGGTCACACTGAGGTTTATAGCACTTGATTTGATGAGCTACTTCAATTCCACCAAGATCAAGTGAAACTTCAGTTACTGTGACAGTTTTACTTGAAAGCGCGAAAATTCCCCAGATTTTCTATGCATGAATGCAATGCACACATCTGTTTCCTCTATTTCTGTAACCCCATTACCTGGGATATTACACCCGGCCGGCCGCGCGCCGCATCGTTCCTTCCATAGCGCTCGCCCTCTCCTCCGAAAACCCCAAGCGCAGTTGCATCCGCCATCCACCTAAATCCATCTTCACGTGATGGATTATTCTAGGCTTTGCCGGGGCGGCGGGGACGGCCACTTGGGGGCTCTCACCGGCGACAACATCGACCTCATCGCTGCGCATGTGGACGTTACCTACACCGTCCGACTTGCTGCATGTTCCGGGGAGCTCTACGACATGATCGGCAAGGATGAAGGTAAGATGCACCATTGGGATGAACCTGCACTCGCTGATGCCTCCGCCTGCTTATTGGTTCGGTGAACAACGGGACATGGCGACGGCATCTCGTCCGCATGATACCGTGTACGACACTGGTGCCCCTCGACCATCCTCGCCGTTACGTCGCCCTGCCGTTCATGCACGACGAGAAAATGGCTTAGCGCGAACGGCGGCCGGATCGCCGCCGCCGATCATCATGGGTACCGGTGGTGCCTCGTGAACGTCTACACCGAGCGACATATCTCCCTTCCATCCCTACACGCTTCGAAGATTCATCATAGTATTGTTTCATATCGACCTGCATACTCTTTTAACGGGGTCCAGCAATTTATTTGTTGAAGATTGTAATCTGCCAAGTGCCCACAAAAGGTGGGAGGTACGCAGATTACAAGCTCATCGCCTTGTTCGACAAAACGATTTTCTACCTTGAAGGGGTGGCGGCGGAGAATGCTTGGAGGCCCTTACACCACACTGATTATCCAAATTCTTGTGATGCCATTGAACTCCGTGGCCACGTTTTTGCGGTGGGCCAAGCGACGGCTCCACGTACTTACGGGACACCGCAAATGGTATTTTTCGGTCCTTATGTTGCATTGCATGATACACTTGCCTTAACCAATGAAGTTATTCATGAACTACCTTGTTTATATTTTACCTTTCTTATATGACTTAATGATCACACCCCCTTTTGCTGAATATGAATGAACCGTTGCTTGCAATGAATTAGTAGTACTTATTAGTCACCAACAAACATAGTATGCTCAGTATGTGATTGCATTCCTGAATTAGTAACTCTACGCCAATTGCAGAATATGGGTGTAATTAACCAGTATCTCAAAAGATAACGTGGCACTATGAAGGCACCCTTTTTGATAACCTTTTACACCCATTGTTTCATATATAACTAATTGATTTTGCCTCCAAAAGGAGGACGAGAGACCCCCGCCATCTGCATCAGAGAGATGCATAAGGACTTTCATAAGTATATGACTTAACGATCACATCCTTTATCTGAATATGAATGAACCGTTGCTTGCAATGAATTAGTACTAGTCAGTCATCGGCAAACATAGTATACTCCGTATGTGAATGCATTCCTGAATTAGTAACTCTATGCAACTGCAGAATATGGATGTAATTAACAAGTATCTCAAATGTTAACGTAGAAAGAGAAAAATAGAAGAAAATCGTTTGTAATTACATGCGTAGCTTATATTTTCTAGAGATCGGGGAAAAAGCCTTGATTGGATGTACCTACATGCAGATCAAACAGTTCTTTGTTTATATCGGTGAACAATCTGCAGAATGGTATAATTAATTTTGTTTTTGATACATTTTTTCTCCCATTTTATTGAATAGATTTCAGTTTCCCACAATTATCTTTCATTAGTGATTGTGACGTCCCATCATTCAAAATAACTCAGGTTATCTTTTTCCTAATTCAATGATATTTAAGTTTGAGTAAGTTTACGATTAATATCTACAACCTCATATATATATATAAGATTTAGCACCTGCGGAGCCTAACAAAGTTAGCTGCCTCTAGTCCCACTGTATAATTCTTTCTTTTGCTTTCTCGGTTTTTCGTAGCCTTGCTACAACCCTGTATGCTCTAATATATAATGATGCACGACTAGGCATGTGTTCGAGAAAAGAAAATCTAAATATCTTTTGTAATATATGAACCTATATTGATGTTTTAGATGTTGGTAGTATAATTTTCGATAATCTTGAACAGACTTAAATCAGTTTAACTTAGCACAACCATATAGCGTACCTTTTTTAGAACGCGAAAATGAGGTAAACAAATACCATGTGTACCCTTTACTATCAATAGTAGAGAAGAGATTATGAACCTTCAACTCTAAAATGCAAATTCTTCTCTTGAATGGATAGCTGCATACGATACCTATTTTGCAAATGTTACCAGACTTGGGGTTAGCTACAAAGAGCATTTCTTTCTTGTCAAGCTTCATGCACTACCAACACAACCAAAAGTCCGACCTGATCGCAAGGGCGGCAATCCACTTATACAATTCAACACCCCCCCTCACGTGTGATGGGAGACAAGTCAACATGTGGAAAGACTCAGAGGTATAGCTCAAGAGGCATATACGTGGACTCCGAGGGGCAACAACAATTTTAGGATAAATTGCGAAAGCCGAGGACTCGAACTCGAGACCACGGCTCGACACCATGTCAAGCTTCATGGACTAGCCAACGCAACCAAAAGTCCGAGCTGATGAAAGGTCTAGGCAATCCACTTATACAGTTAAACATTTCTTACCCTTCGGGTGGTCACAGGGAAGCTCTCTAATAGATCACTTAAGACAAAGGGAATTAACTACGGCACAAGACTTAAACTTAAGATGATATATATTTGTCAAAATTTGAATGTATCTATATGCTTTCACTTGTCTAGATACATCTGAATTTGGACAAATCTCGGACACTTTCGGTGGGACAGAGGTAGTATATAGCTGTGTATACACTAACTAGTGTCTAGTTTTGGCGAAGTTTAGACTAGTTTCGTGGGATGGATGCGGTATAAGCGATATATTGGACACTCGATTTGAACACATGAATGACCAATGTCCTTAGCTTACATAGTCGTATTTATCTTGTGAGCATGAACGATGAACAATGCTTCTTTGTTTGAATATGGTTGCCGGTAACACCCTATTCGTCTCCATTTCTAATATTGCGAGAAAACCCGATGCTCCCGTTTGTAATCCCGCCAGCGGTGGTGGATGATCAGCGGTACGCGTGGTTCCTCGCTCCATCTGGCGATGGCAAGCGATTGATGATCATCCTTACGGTAAACAAGATTGGGATTGCCAATGCTTGAAGTACCTCTGACATTCCCTATGCTTGCTAATGGGCTTCGGCTACGGCGGTATCCTCCTGTTGCCACCTACGTCTTTGAGCTGGATCCCTTATCTACGCACGTGCGGGGGACTTTCTTTGGAGGCGGGTTAACGGCCTCGGCGACCACTCTCTGTTCCTCGGACTCAATTACCCAATCATTGCCAACTCTGAAGAAGCGTGAATCCAAAGCTCCGATGGCACATTGGTTCCATTCATGAGGAAAAACTGCGTCTACACAGCATACCGGAATATTCGTTATAATCAATACCCTAAAATTTTGCGCTGCAACCTCCGGCCGGATGAAGGTGAGGCTGTGGGAGTTATCAGCCTTCCCAAGGATGGTTGGGATAGTGTCCGACAAGCGGCTATGTGGTTTAAGCCTGCTTTAAACATTGCCCGTTCGGTGTTACCTTTAAAAAAACGGTGACACTTTTTTTATTATGATTGAAGTGTTGAGAAGTAGTACACTTGTTTTTAGTATGTACTAGTTTGAATCGGTTTATTTGAACAACTGCCCTGCTTTTGTATTTCGTGTTGCCTTCATATTATAACCCATGCATGGCTGTTTTAGGATTGACTTTATTTCAGCACTATAATTACAATGTGTGTACGTCCTTTATAATATAGCCACCTCTTGTTGATCATACTCATGAGAGGGAGAGGGGATATTCCGCAACTAGTTGCGCCCGCACCCCATTTTTGTTGTGACACTTTCAAGTTTCCAAAAAATGCAAACTAAAATTCTAGACATACATTGTGTTGTGTCTTATGCATCTGTGAAGTTTCATCCAAAAATATGTCAAAATGTATGTCTAGAATTTTAGTTTGCATTTTTTGGAAACTTAGAAGTGTCACAACAAAAATGGGGTGCGGGCGCAACTAGTTGCAAATGAGAGTTTCCCCATGAGAGGACCATTCCTATTTTTTCGCCGCTAAAGGGTAAAGTACATCCACTGGCACGGGGGTGTGTTCGGTTCCACCCCATCCCCGGCGCAAGAAGCTACAAAACCCATCTAGGGTTCCGTCCTCCTCGCCGGCGATCTTGCTGGTCCGCTCCACCTCCGGGGGCCTTGGGGCCTTGGAGGTGTGGTGGATCACGGTCCCTCGCCGGCGGGGAGTTTTCGTCCTCAATTTAGTTTGCTTTTCAGTCTCTTTTTTGGGATGGTGAGGTGGCGGCTACATCCTGAAGTCGGAATAAGGTCCTCCCCGCCCTATCCTCGCTCCGGTGGTGCATGTAGCGCTGACGGAGGGCGCGTGGAGTTGTGTGCCCGTCGGATCTCCTGGGATTCGGTCGGTTTTCGTGTTAGTTGGTGTGATTTCATGTCAGTCTCTTCCGATCTATGGTTGTCATCATTGGCGATGGTTACTGCTCTGGTGTGCTGGTCCTTTGGGACCTTAGCACGACGACTTCCGTCTGTCTACTACAACAAGCTCTACTACGACAAGCTTTGCACGACTCCGGTGATGGAGGGCGAGGACGGCGGCGCGCCTTCGGCTCGTGCTAGTGTCTGTAGTCGTCGCTAGGTGGTCCGAGTACCAATTTGTAATTTCTTTTACTTTTTGGGCTATTTGTACTACTGTTGATGATTATTAATAGATCGGTGGATTTCTCGCAAAAAAAAAACCGAACATGCATCAACTACGAGCAAGGAAGTAGATGTGCGACCTAGGTGACTGTGCGGACCCCACATGTGAACCAAAGAAAAAAACATGTCAATACGGAACTGATGTACATACGACAACTCCTATATGATATGCGTATGTACGATTGAGCATCTGGAGGTGTGCTTGCCAACTGCTTCCTCACACGAAGGGTTGGATCTTGTGTTTCGTACACGGATCGGAGTGAAATTGTCGTGTGCATAGCAAGGTTCATGTCAATAAGGCTGAGTTTGGCATCTAAGTCTAGGCAACAAATACTTTTGGGTTCCAACGGCCATCTACAAGGTATTTGCTATAGGCCTACTTGCTCACGGTTGTCGAAGCCCAATAACTACAAATGGGCCTTTACGCTCATGCAATGTTGGCCCTTTTCTAAAGAACCACGAGATCCTATGATTGGCAAAAAACAAAAACACGGAGATTCTACATAAAAGTTGTTTGTATTTATTTTGAATTATTGGGTTGCAATTTTTGAAACTGCTCATGGCCAATATGAAAATCCTTGATCGCTCCATACCCACATAGATCACGGTATTTTCAAAAATTCATAAAGTGGATTTGAAATTTAAAACATATCCTAATAATTCCATGATTTATTCTATTAACTTGCAAGATCTTGGAGCGAAAGAGCTTGTATTAGTCTGCGAAAATAATGCTGATAAACCTGTCGTTAACAAGAAATGAAGGTTTATCGTTCAGAGAGGATGCCATGTGGGACCCATGAGACGATGGCGTCCTCAACGTTTCAAAGAAAAAGGCAAGTAGCCCGAAAATAGGGGTAAAAAATAAATCCTACAAAGGAAACATTTATAGTTCATAGAGGCGACATGTGGGACCGATACGCCAGTTGCATCCTCATCATTTCGAAGTCGGCGGGGATCGGAAGAAAAAGGCAAATAGCCGGAAATTAGGGGTCAAAAATAAATCCAAAAGGAAACTTTTATTCTTCATATAGGATGACATGTGGGACCGACACTGCCAGCAGCGTCCTCATCGTTTCAAAGGCCGCAGGGGATCAAAAGAAAAAAAAGGCAAATAGCCAGAAATTAGGGGTAAAAAATAAATCCAACAAAGGAAAGGTTTGTTGTTCATAGAGGCTGACATGTGGGACCCATGAGCCCGCGGCGACCTCAATTTCAAAGGCGGCATATGATCGAAAAGAAAAAGGCAAGTTAGCAAAAATCAGGGGGTAAAAAAAATCTAAGAAAAGAAACTTTATTGTACATAGAGGATGACATGCGGGTCCCATGAGCCGGCACCTTACTCAACGTTTCAGAGGCGGCATGAGATCAAAGAAAAAGGAAGCTGACCAAATATCAGGAGCAAAAAATAATCCAAGAAAAGAAACTTTTATTGTACATAGAGGATGACATATGGGTCCCACTTATACAAGCTCTTTCGCTCCAAGATCTTGCAAGTTGATTGTACATAGAGGATGACATGCGGGGCCCTTGTGTCAGCAGCTTAATCAACGTTTCCAAGGCGGCGGGGGATCAAAAGAAAAAGGAAATAGCCAAAAATAAGAGGGTGAAAAAAAATCCAAGAAAAGAAACTTTTATAGTATAGAGGATGACATGTGGGTCCCATGAGCCGGCGGCTTCCTCAACGTTTCGAAGGCTGCATGAGATCGAAAGAAAAAGGCAAGTGACAAAAAATAAGAGGGTAAAAAAATCCAAGAAAAGAGATTTGATTGTACATAGAGGATGACATGCGGGTCCCATCAGTCAGCAGCTTACTCAACGTTTCCAAGGCGGCAGGGGATCAAAAGAAAATGGAAATAGCTAAAGATCATAGGGTGAAAAAAATCCAAGAAAAGAAACTTTTATAGTACATAGAGGATGACATGCGGGTCCCATGAGCCGGCGGGTTCCGCAACATTTTCAAAGGCGGCATGAGATCGAAAGAAAAAGGCAAGTGACCAAAAATCGAGAGGGTGAAAAATAATCGAAGAAAATAAACTTTTATTGTACATAGAGGATGACATGCTTGTCCCATTTTGCGGCGAGAGGTCCCAACGTTTCAAATGCGGCTTGAGATCAAAGAAAAAGAAAGTAGCCGGCGGCTTACTAAACGTTTCAAAGGCGGCGGGGATCAAAGAAAAAGGAAATAGCCAAAAATCGAGAGGGTGAAAAAAAATCCAAGAAATCAAACTTTTATTGTACATAGAGGATGACATGCGGGTCCCATGAGCCGGCGGATTCCTCAACGTTTCAAACGTGGCATGAGATCGAAAGAAAAAGGCAAGTGACCAAATATCAGGAGCCAAAAATAATCCAAGAAAGGAAACTTTATTGTACATAGAGGATGACATGCGGGTCCCATTTGCGGCAGCGGTCTCAACGTTTCCAAGGTGGCACGGGACCAAAAGAAAAATGAAGTAGCCGAGAAATCGGGGGTGAAAAAAATCCAAGAAAAGAAAGATTTCAATTGGGCTGCATGCTGGACATACGGGCCTTCGAACTATCCTACGGGCCTTTTGATTCGTACAATTTCAGCCCACTCCGAACATGGAAGTTCGGATTTTTCTCAAAAAAAAAAACAGGAATGTCCTATGCTTCGCAAAAACAAAAAACAAGGAGATTCAAGATATAAGTTGTAAAAATAAAGATTTAAAGACGAACTTTTATTGTACATAGAGGATGACATGCTGTCCCATTTTGCGGCGAGAGGTCCCAACGTTTCAAATGCGGCTTGAGATCAAAGAAAAAGAAAGTAGCCGAGAAATTAGGGGGTAAAAAAAAACTAGAAGAAAAGAAAGTTTATTGTACATAGAGGATGACATGCGGGACCCACGAGTTAGCAGCTTACTCAACGTTTCCAAGGCGGCAGGGGATCAAAAGAAAAAGGAAATAGCCAAAAATCAGAGAGTGAAAAAAAACCCTAGAAAATAAACTTTTGTAGTACATAGAGGATGACATGCGGGTCCCATGAGCCAGCAGGTTCCTCAACGTTTCAAACGTGGCATGGGATCGAAAGAAAAATGCAAGTGACCAAATATCAGGAGCCAAAAATAATCCAAGAAAAGAAACTTGATTGTACATAGAGGATGACATGCGGGTCCCATTTTGCGGCGGCGGTCCCAACGTTTCAAATGCGGCTTGAGATCAAAAGAAAAAGAAAGTAGCCAGAAATTAGGGGGTCAAAAAAAACTCCAAGAAAGGAAAGCTTTATCGTTCATACGGTCGACATGTGGGACCTATGAGCCGGCGGCTTACTAAACGTTTCAAAGGCGGCGGGGATCAAAAGAAAAAGGAAATAGCCAAAAATCGAGAGGGTGAAAAAAAATCCAAGAAATCAAACTTTTATTGTACATAGAGGATGACATGGGGGTCCCATGAGCCAGCGGATTCCTCAACGTTTCAAACGTGGCATGAGATCGAAAGAAAAAGGCAAGTGACCAAATATCAGGTGCCAAAAATAATCCAAGAAAGGAAACTTTATTGTACATAGAGGATGACATGCGGGTCCCATTTGCGGCGGCGGTCTCAACGTTTCCAAGGTGGCACGGGACCAAAAGAAAAATGAAGTAGCCGAGAAATCGGGGGTGAAAAAAATCCAAGAAAAGATAGATTTCAATTGGGCTGCATACTGGACATACTGGGCCTTCGAACTATCATACGGGCCTTTTGATTCGTACAATTTCAGCCCACTCCAGAACATGGAAGTTCGGATTTTTCTCAAAAAAAAAGGAATGTCCTATGCTTCGCAAAAACAAAAAACAAGGAGATTCAAGATATGAGTTGTAAAAATAAAGATTTAATTTATCCGTTTGCAATAGCTCGGAAGCGAAATACAACTATTTATTGTACGCAAAATAATCAAGATATCACATGTTTCTTGTACGGGGAGGCTGACATCGGGGACCCATGAGCCGGCGAGCGTCGTCAACGTTTCAAAGGCGGGGGTCGAAAATAAAAAAAACAAAAAATCGGTTGGTAAAAAAATCCAAGAAAAGAAAACATTTATCGTTACGAGAGGATGACATGCGGGACCGATGAGGCAGCGGCATCCTCAACGTTTCCAAGGCGGCGGGGGATCAAAAGAAAGAAAAAGGAAATAGCCGAGAAATTAATTAGGGGTCAAAAATAAATCCACCAACGGAAACTTTTATTGTTCATAGAGGATGACATGTGGGACCGACACTGCCAACGAGCGTCCTCATCGTTTCAAAGGGGGCGGGGGATCGAAATAAAAAGGCAAATAGCCGAGAAATTAGGGGTCAAAAATAACTCCAAGAAAGGAAACTTTTATTGTTCGTAGAGGATGACATGCGGGACCCATGAGCCGGCGGCTTACTCAACGTTTCAAAGGTGGCATGAGATCGAAAGAAAAAGGCAAGTGACCAAATATCGGGAGCCAAAAATAATCCAAGATTTATTGTACATAGAGGATGACATGTGGGTCCCATTTTGCGGCGGCGGTCTCAATGTTTGTAATGCGGCTTGAGATCAAAAGAAAAAGAAAGTAGCTAGTAATTAGGGGGTGAAAAAAATCCAAGAAAAGAAAGTTGATGGACATAGAGGATGACATGCGGGTCCCTTGAGCCAACGGCTTACTCAACGTTTCAAAGGGGGCGGGGGATCAAAAGAAAAAGGCAAGCCAAAAATCGAGAGGGTGAAAAAAAATCCAACAAAGGAAACTTTTATAGCACATAGAGGATGACATGCGGGTCCCATGAGCCGGCGGGTCTCTCAACGTTTCAAACGTGGCATGAGATCGAAAGAAAAAGGCAAGTGAAAAAATATCGAGGAGCCAAAAATAATTCAAGAAAAGAAAGTTTTATAGTACATAGAGGATGACATGCGGGTCCCATTTAGCAGCAGCGGTATCACCGTTTGAGAGGCGGCAGGGGATCGAAAGAAAAAGGCAAGTGAAAAAATATGAGCGGCCAAAAATAATTCAAGAAAAGAAAGTTTTATAGTACATAGAGGATGACATGCGGGTCCCAGTTAGCAGCAGCGGTATCACCGTTTGAGAGGCGGCGGAAAGAAAAAGGCAAGTGACCAAATTTGAGGTGCCAAAAAAAACTCCAAGAAAAGAAAGTTTTATAGTACATAGAGGATGACATGCGGGTCCCATTTAGCGACGGTATCCGTTGAGAGGCGGGGATCGAAGAAAAGCAAGTGACCAAATTTGAGGTGCCAAAAAACTCAAGAAAGAAAGTTTTATAGTACATAGAGGATGACATGCGGGTCCCATTTAGCGCGGTATCACCGTTTGAGGCGCGGGGATCGAAAGAAAAAGGCAAGTGACCAAATATGAGGTGCCAAAAATAATTCAAGAAAAGAAAGTTTTATAGTGCATAGAGGATGACATGCGGGTCCCGGTTAGCGACGGCGGTATCACCGTTTGAGAGGCGGCGGGGGATCGAAAGAAAAAGGCAAGTGACCAAATTTGAGGTGCCAAAAAAAACTCCAAGAAAAGAAAGTTGATTGCACATAGAGGATGACATGCGGGTCCCATTTAGCGACGGCGGTCTCAACGTTTCCAAGGCGGCAAGGGATCAAAAGAAAAAGGAAGTAGCCGAGAAATCGGGGGTCAAAAAAAATCCAAGAATAGAAAGAATTTTGGTTCATAGAGGATGACATGCGGGACCCATGATCCTGCATCGTAAACGGCTCGATCGGAGAACGTTGAACGAGATGGCGCGATCGAGAAAAAAAACAATGCCGGAGAGGCTGCCATCGGGCCCTACATCCCTCGGCGGTGCGGATTTGCGTTGACTCGGCCGGCGAACCGAGAATTCGCGATGCACCACGTCCGGGCCACCATACGCGACGTTTTGGCCGCTTTCGTCGGGCTAGGTGGCCTCAAAAACGAGAAAAAAAAAGTTTTGACATGCACCACGGAGGGACCAAAATCGTCGGCCATGGTACACCAGCAACCACGGCGCGACTTCAACTTCGTCGGCCATGGCAACTTTTCTTGTAGTGTTATGTGTCTTATTTCTTAATAAGTTGCTTGTTGAGCGGTAACCATGTTTCTGGGGACGCCATCAACTCTTTTACCTTTGTTGAATATCATGTGAGTTGCTATGCATGTTCGTCTTGTCCGAAGTAAGGGCGATTTTCATGATCAAATGGTTTGAGTATGCATACTGTTAGAGAAGAACATTGGGCCGCTAACTAAAGCCATGATTCATGGTGGAAGTTTCATTTTGGACAACTAATCCTCAATCTCTTATGAGAATATTAACTGTTGTTGAATGCTTATGCATTAAAGAGGAGTCCATTATCTGTTGTCTATGTTGTCCCGGTATGGATGTCTAAGTTGAGAATAATCAAAAGCGAGAAATCCAATGCGAGCTTTCTCCTTAGACCTTTGTATAGGCGGCATAGAGGTACCCCTTTGTGACACTTGGATGAAACATATGCTATGCAATGATAATCCGTGTTAATCCAAGCTAATTAGGACAAGGTGCGAGCACTATTGGTATACTATGCATGAGGCTTGCAACTTATAGGATATCTTATACATAACACATATGCTTTATTACTACCGTTGACAAAATTGTTTCATGTTTTCAAAATGAAAAGCTCTAGCACAAATATAGTAATCAATGCTTCCCTCTGCGAAGGGCCAATCTTTTACTTTATTGTTGAGTCAGTTTGCCTACTTCTTTCTATCCCAGAAGCAAACACTTGTATCAACTATGTGCATTGATTCTTACATGTTTACCTATTGCACTTGTTATATTGCTTTGTGTTGACAATTATCCATGAGATATACATGTTGAAGTTGAAAGCAACCGCTGAAACTTATATGTTCCTTTGTGTTGCTTCAATAGCTTTACTTTGAATTTATTGCTTTATGAGTAACTCTTATGCAAGTGTTATTGATGCTTGTCTTGAAAGTACTATTCATGAAAAGTCTTTGCTATATGATTCATTTGTTTACTCATTATCTTCATCATTGCTTCGAATCGATGCATTCATCTCATATGCTTTACAATAGTATGATCAAGATTATGATATCATGTCACTTCAGAAATTATCTTTGTTATCGTTTACCTACTCGAGGACGAGTAGGAACTAAGCTTGGGGATGCTTGATACGTCTCAAACGTATCTATAATTTATTATGTTCCATGCTACTTTTATGATGATACTCACATGTTTTATACACATTATATGTCATATTTATGCATTTTACGGCACTAACCTATTGACGAGATGCCGAAGAGCCAGTTGTTGTTTTCTGCTGTTTTTGGTTTCAGAAATCCTAGTAAGGAAATATTCTCGGAATTGGACGAAATCAACGCCCAGGGTCCTATTTTTCCACGAAGCTTCCAGAAGTACGAAGAGGAAACGAAGTGGGGCCACGAGGTGGCGACACACTAGGGCGGCGCGGCCCAGAAGCTGGCCGCGCCGGCCTGTTGTGTGGGCCCCTCGTGACGCCCCTTGACCTGCCCTTCCGCCTACTTAAAGTCTTCGTCGCGAAACCCCCAGTACCGAGAGCCACGATACGGAAAACCTTCCAGAGACGTCGCCGCCGCCAATCCCATCTCGGGGGATTAAGGAGATCGCCTCCGGCACCCTGCCGGAGAGGGGAATCATCTTCCGGAGGTCTCTTCATCGCCATGATCACCTCTGGATCGATGTGTGAGTAGTCCACCCCTGGACTATGGGTCCATAGCAGTAGCTAGATGGTTGTCTTCTCCTCGTTGTGCTATCATGTTAGATCTTGTGAGCTGCCTATCATGATCAAGATCATCTATTTGTAATGCTACATGTTGTGTTTGTTGGGATCCGATGAATATTGAATACTATGTCAAGTTGATTATCAATCTATCATATATGTTATTTATGTTCTTGCATGCTCTCCGTTGCTAGTAGAGGCTCCGGCCAAGTTGATACTTGTGACTCCAAGAGGGAGTATTTATGCTCGATAGTGGGTTCATGCCTCCATTAAATCCGGGACGGTGACGAGAAAGTTCTAAGGTTGTGGATGTGCTTGTTGCCACTAGGGATAAAACATCGATGCTTTGTCTAAGGATATTTGTGTTGATTACATTACGCACCATACTTAATGCAATTGTCCGTTGTTTACAACTTAATGCTTGGAGGGGTTCGGATGATAACCTGAAGGTGGACTTTTTAGGCATAGATGCATGCTGGATAGCGGTCTATGTACTTTGTCGTAATGCCCTGATTAAATCGCATAGTACTCATCATGATATATGTATGTGCATTGTTATGCTTTCTTTATTTGTCAATTGCCCAACTGTAATTTGTTCACCCAACATCTATTTATCTTATGGGAGAGACACCACTAGTGATCTGTGGACCCCGGTCCTATTCTTTACATCTGAAATACAAATCTGCTGCAATTGTTCTTTACTGTTCTTCGCAAACAATCATCATCATCCACACTATACATCTAATCCTTTGTTTACAGCAAGCCGGTGAGATTGACAACCTCACTGTTACGTTGGGGCAAAGTACTTTGATTGTGTTGTGCAGGTTCCACGTTGGCGTCGGAATCCCTGGTGTTGCGCCGCACTACACTCCGCCACCAACAACCTTCAACGTGCTTCTTGGCTCCTACTGGTTTGATAACCTTGGTTTCTTACTGAGGGAAAACTTGCTGCTGTGCGCATCACACCTTCCTCTTGGGGTGCCCAACGGACGTGTCAACTACACGCCATCACCTCTCAGTACAAGGCTTTGGCTAGCAAGGTTGTTTGAAGCAAACACAAGTATGAACCGGTACCGCAAAACTTACATAAGAACATATTTCAAGCATTATAAGACTCTACACTGTCTTCCTTGTTGCTCAAACACTTTTACCAGAAAATATCTAGACTTTAGAGAGACCAATCATGCAAACCAAATTTCAACAAGCTCTACGGTAGTTCTCCACTAATAGGTTTAAACCACATGATGCAAGAGCTTAAACATGATATACTTGAGAGCTCAAAACAATTGCCAAGTATCAAATTATTCAAACAATATACCAATTACCACATGAAGCATTTTCTGTTTCCAACCAAATAGCAATAAATGAAGCGGTTTTCAACTTCGCCATGAACATTAAAAGTAAAACTAAGAACACCAGTGTTCAATATGAAAAAGCGGAGCGTGTCTTTCTCCCACACAAGGAATGCTAGGATACGAGTTTATTCAAACACAAACAAAAATAAAAACACAAAGACGCTCCAAGTAAAGCACATAAGATGTGACGAAATAAATATATAGTTTCACTAGAAGTGACCTGATAAGTTATTGATGAAGAAGGGGATGCCTTGGGCATCCCTAAACTTAGATGCTTGAGTCTTCTTGAAATATGCAGGGATGAACCACGGGGGCATCCCCAAGCTTAGACTTTTCACTCTTCTTGATCATATTATATCATCCTCCTCTCTTGATCCTTGAAAACTTCCTTCACACCAGACTCAAAACAATCTCATTAGAGGGTTAGTGCATAATCAAAAATTCACATGTTCAGCGAGGGCACAATCATTCCCAACACTTCTGGACATTACCCAAGGCTACTGAAATTTAATGGAGCAAAGAAATCCACTCAAACACGATAAAAGAGGCAATGCGAAATAAAAGGCAGAATCTGTCAAAACAGAACAGTCCGTAAAGACGAATTTTTTCGAGGCACTTAACATGCTCAGCTGAAGAAGCTCAAATTGAATGAAAGTTGCGTACATATCTTAGGATTACTCATGAATTTTTGCAGATTTTTTAGATTCCCCTACAGAGAGATCAACTCAAATTCGTGACAGCTAAAAATCTGTTTCTGCGCAGAAATCCAAATCTAGTATCAACTTTACTATCAAAGACTTTACTTGGCACAACAATGCAATAAAATAAAGATAAGGAGAGGTTGCTACAGTAGTAACAACTTCCAAGACACAACAAAACAGTAGCAAAATAAAACATGGGTTATCTCCCAAGAAGTGCTTTCTTTATAGCCATTAAGATGGGCTCAGTAATTTTAATGATGCTCTCACAAGAAATAAGAGTTGAAGCAAAAGAGAGCATCAAAAGCAAATAAGAAACACTTTTAAGTCTAACCCACTTCCTATGAAAAGGAATCTTGTAAATAAACAAGTCATGTAAGCATAATGCAATAAGCATAGAAAGGCAACACAAGCGCAACTTCAAGATTCTCAACATAAAGAGGGGAAACTTAATATTATTAAGATGCATATAACCATGTTTCCCTCTCTCATAATAACTTTCAGTAGCATCATGAACAAACTCAACAATATAACTATCACATAAATCATTCTTATTCACATGCATAAAAGTATCATTACTCTCCATATAAGCATAATCAATTTTATTAGTAATAGTGGGAATAAAACTATCACAACCATCATTGTAATTATCATAAATTGCAGGCATGGTATAATCATAATAAACTTTATCCTCCATAGTAGGTGGCACCAAAATACCACTATCATTATAATCATCATAAATGGGAGGCAAAGTATCATCAAAGAAAATTTTCTCCTCAAAACTTGGGGGACTAAAAATATCACAACCAGACTTCCCCAAGCTTAAATTCTTCCATAGCATTAGCAATAATAGTGTTCAAAGAGTTCATGCTAATAACATTGCTACAACTATTTTGCAAACAAAGTTCCATGGGTTTTTTAATTCTCTCTTCAAACACATCATGTCCTAATTCAATATAAAGTTCATACAGATCTCTAATTTTGTTGTTGTTTTCCATTAAGCCTAACTAGTGAAAATAAAAAACAAGAAACAAAAAGATATAATTGCAGGATCTAAAGGAAATAGCTTCGAGCACTCACACACCGGCAACAGTTCTAGGAAATAGCTTAGTAGTCAGAGGATGTGAATACCTTTTACCTTACCTCCCCGGCAACGGTGCCAGAAAATAGCTTGATGTCTACGCACGCTTCTATTCCCGTAGACGAGTGTTGGGCCTCCAAGAGCGAGAGGTTTGTAGAACAGCAACAAGTTTCCCTTAAGTGAATCACCCAAGGTTTATCGAACTCAGGGAGGTAGAGGTCAAAGATATCCCTCTCAAGCAACCCTGCAATTAAGATACAAGAAGTCTCTTGTGCCCCAACACACCTAATACACTTGTCAGATGTATAGGTGCACTAGTTCGGCGAAGAGATAGTAAAATACAAGTAATATGGATGATTATAAGTAGTAATTGCAATCTGAAATAAAAAATGGCAGCAAGCAAACATGTAGCAGAACTTGTTGGAAACGGTGTTTCAATGCTTAGAAACAAGGCCTAGGGATCATACTTTCACTAGTGGAAACTCTCAACAATGATCACATAATTGAATAAATAAATGCTACTCTCAAACGCTCTCTTGTTGGATAACAAACACCATTCATTGTGTAGGGCTACAAGAGCACACCTCAAGCCGGAGTAAACAAGCTCCACAATGTCATAAAGGAATCACACACGATGCGCACACTGTCACCGTCACACCGTGGAGAGTAACTCCGGAGTTCATATTAAAGTAACCTCTAGAGTGCATAATAGACAAGAGTAACATCTACATATTCAACTTACAAAGCTCATGATCACATAAAGATCACACCATGGGAGAGAGAGATGAACCACATAGCTACCGGTAGAGCCCTTAGCCTCGGGGGAGAACTACTCCCTCCTCATCATGGGAGTCAGCAGCGGCGATGAAGATGGCGGTGGTGTCGATGGAGATGACTCCGGGGCAATTCCCCGTCCCGGTGGCGTGCCGGAACAGAGACTTCTGTCCCCCGAAACTTGTCTTCGCGATGGCGGCGGCTACGGAACTCTTCGTGGAATATGACTTGATATTTTAGGGTTTTCGTGACGGGGAGAATATATAGGCGGAAGGGTGGCCTCGGAGGAGCCAGGGGGCTCCCTCCCCACATCTGGGCGCGGCAGGGGGCCAGGCCGCGCCGCCCTATGGGGTAGGCCCCCTGCTGGCCGCCTCCGACTCTCCTTCGATGTTCTGGAACCCTCCGTGGAAAATAGGGCCGTGGGCTTTTGTTTCGTCCAATTCCGAGTATTTCCTGTGTAGGATTTCTGAAACCAAAAACAGCAGAAAACAGGAACTGTCGCTTCGGCATCTTGTTAATAGGTTAGTACCGGAAAATGCATCAAAATGATATAAAGTATGAATAAAAATTTAGGTATTGTCATAAAACTAGCATGGAACATAAGAAATTATAGATACGTTTGAGACGTATCATGGATCCACCACATATTTCCTTAAGCTTGATCCACATCTCATGAGATGACTTTCGCTTTATTTATATCAAGAACCTACGAAAATCTGGTCTCAAGGAGAATAAATGCTCATTAGATACTTGAGCTTCAAGATGTAAGTTTTTCTCATCCTCTAAAGATATATTTTGAGGATCCATCGGAGGAGAAAAACCTACATCTAAAAATCGCTCTATATTTGGACACAAGGTCCGAAGATTATAAAGCAAGCGTTCTCCACAAAGAATAATTTGTGCCATCAAAGATAATTGTGTCATTGTGCACTATATTACTAGCCGACATCTTTACTCTCAAGGCGGTGAAGCCTTAAACAAGGAGAGACCTAGCTCTGATACCAATTGAAAGGACGAGATGTCGCCTAGAGGGGGGTGAATAGGCGTTTTAAAAACTCTTATGGATTTGGCTTGTAAGATTGCGGAATTAAACTAAAGTTTATTTTACAAGCACAAATCCTAAATATGTTAGGCTCACCTAAGTGCAACAACAACAACTAGAGCTAAGCAAGATAGGCACAAGATATATGTAGCACAAATGATAGCAAGATATATGTCCTTCAAGCACGATGGCTATCACAAGGAAAGAAAGCTCGGGTATAGAGATAACTGAGGCACGCGGAGACGAGGATGTATTCTTGTGTGCCCTTCCTTTGCAAGAAGGTACGTCACGTTTGGAGGAGTGGAGGCCCCACGAAGGATTCCCCAACGCCACGAAGGCTCACCCTATTCTCCGAGCCAAACCCATGAAGGATAATGGCCCTTTCCTTATGGTTAGCTTTTCCTCCACTCCGGAGATGGAAAGCTCCAAAACCACTTCACAAGCTCCACGAAGGAGAAGCCCGGGCCTCTTCACAATCTTCCTTGAAGAGATCACCGGAGCACCAACCGCCAAGCCAACTAGGAGGTCTCCCTCCTAGAGTAACAAGCTCACGGTCTCTCACTCGAACTAATCGTGGTGGAGAGCTCAACACTATGCAATGATGCAAAGCAAGAACACTAGAGGTGTTCAAATCCTTCGCACCCAAATCCCACCAAAGCAACAGATGCTAGGATGAGATTAGAGAGGAAGAACAAAGGAGGAAATCAACAAATGACTCCAAGATCTTGATTCCAAGAGTTCCCCTCACTTAGAGGAGAAATGGATTGGTGGAGGTTGTAGATCTAGATCTCCTCTCTTAGATCCCTCAAGAATGAGAAAGAATCATGGGAGGGAAGGGAGAGGAAGCAAGCTCAAAAGGTTCAACAATGGTGGTAAAAAACGTGCTCAAGAACCCTAGAAAACTGTTGGGGAAGAAGCCCCTTTTATAGCCAAACGAAATATGACCGTTTGGGGCAGATCTGGGAGTTTTTCGTGCAACCTAGTCACGCCTAGCATGAGAGCTGGTCGACCGGGCTAGGCACCGGGACGCCTAGCATGAGAGCTGGTCTGACCGTGCCAGGCACCGGGGAGCCTGGCGTGAGAGACGGTCCGACCGGGCGTATGACCGGACCAGGCCGATCCAGACCGGGCCTGAGACCGGACCACGACCGGGTTCGTTCTGTTGACATACTGGACATTCCCCGGTTGGCACCAGTCTAGGGGCCGGTTGAAACCGGGCCATCCGGTGGGACGGCCGGTCACGCCGGGCGAGTCACCGGGCCAATCATGAAAACATGTTTTACGAAAACCATTATAACTTTTACGTCTGGATTCCGATTCCGATGATCTTGGGCTTGTTGGAATCAGAACAACAAGCCCTACAACTTTATGCATAGAAACATCATTGTCCACCCACGGAGCAAAAACCATAAGATGAATGATTTGACCTATCTATAGAAGAGACACGGTAAAACCTCCAAGCTCGAAACCGCAATAGAAGATGCATATGGATTCCGTTTTCGATGAACTTGGGCTTGTTGTAAAGCTAGAAACAAGCTCAAGAACCTCACACAGAGAAACACCAAGAAGCAACAAGATTTATGAAATGCAAAGCATGCAAAGGGTTAAGCTCCCTAAGACGATGTGATCAAGTTACCCAACCGAAAGCCCCTCTTGATAGTCCGGCTATGTATCCTATAACCCGGTGTCCCAACAACCACCTTGAGACCGGTAAAAGGAAAAACTAGCAAGGTCATACCTTTGCCTTGCGCATCCCGCTTGATCTCGATGATAGATCTTCAAGCTCCACTCAAGCCGGAATGCCTCACTTGCTCATTGTTGCTTCGTGAAGAGTCACAAATGCTACCCCATACACCATGATGGGAATGCTCCATTGATGCACATCTTCACATGTCCATTATCACCAAAATGGACGGCAAGCTTCAAGCATATGATCCTCTTGAGATGCTCAATCTTGAACTTGCCCAACTCAACCTTGATGACGATCACCACTTGACGTCATCCTCTCATGGGCATACCACATGACTTCTTGTGGCACATTCTTCATGCTTCATGTGTTGACCAAACTTGAATATATTCTTCACTCTTTGTATTGGTCAACCTTGTATCTTCTCATGCTCTATCATACTATCTTTAGGTGTATATAGAATTCTTCATTTGCTTGCATGCTCTAAATCTTAGTCAACCATAGCTCAACTTATGAGACTATCATGACACCGACTTAGAGCCATAACTTGAATTCTTCACTTGGAATCAAGCACTCAAGATCTTGATCATTCATTGCTTATCACATAAGCTAGAGCATGGCTAATATTGAGTTCCACATATGAACTCCATCTTCATTTCTTCTTCTTGATCATATCACATATATATCTTCAAATCGATGATCTTGATGCCAATACACAAGATATATATTTATCTTCATGGCATCCATACTTGAATCCAACACATGGACTACAAGTAGTACCTATGGAATATTCCTTCATATAAACTCAATGAAAACATTAGTCCATAGGGGTTGTCACTAATTATCAAAACCACACATAGGGGCAATATACCCTTACAGACACCACAACGCGTAGCTGATAGGTGGGACACCTAGTGAATCCAGTAGGTCCCACGGCTACATGAGGGCCTGACGGGGTGGGACCAGGGACCGACCAAGCTCTGACATACGGGCCCCACGTACAAGTTCTGACTTATTGGGTCCACACTCTAGCATGTTGGGCCCACCAAGCTCGGGCATGTTGGGACCCACCAGACTCTGACATGCGGACCCCACAGATCTTTAGCATGCCGAACCCACTGAAACTGTCATATGTGGGTCCCACCAGGCTCTGACATGCGGGCCCCATAGATCTCTGGCATGCCGAGCCCACCAATCTCTCATAGAAGGGTCCCACCAGGCTCTGACATGTGGGGCCATGCGTCCAGAATTGACGACATGCAGACACTTGTGCTGGCACGTGCGTATTTTTTTGGCATGGCAACTGACATGTGGAACCCATGTTGGTGGTACTGACAGTTCTGGTCCACTTCTCATGTTGGGAGGCTGTCGGAATGGGCGGCCCCACGCAGGTGGGTCGTGTCGGTACCTGACATGCGGGCGCGAGTGCTGCAGGCCAGGTACATGTGTGCAGACAGTGGTTGTCTCCCCTTACAAATATGGGTCCCAGTGATGTTGGCCTTGGACTGTTGTACGGGCAGACAGAAAAGTATGTGAACAGAAGCGTGCAGAGTGTGGGTCAGGTGTGTCCACCGGCCTGAAGCCCAGTTGTTGTGACGCTCCCCTGCTGACTCCGCAGTTTGGCCGCCCACCACCCGCGACGCTCATTTCTGCACAATCGTTGACGTTTAGACCTCGCCCGTCACTAATTTTTCGGGCCGAGCGGCCCAAAACGCCATCTGTGACGCGAATACGCCGTATCATCATAGAAAAAGACAATCGCTGACGGATTTCTCAAACGTCAGCCCAGACCGTCATTGAAGCCCCATATGTTACTAGTGGTAAAATAAGAACAAGCTGGTAAAATTCCAAGCATAGAAGTGATCTATCAAGCACACATGAGGCATTGTTCAATTGCCCAACATGCAATGGTTGATCTTGTTCAAACGGTAAGAGGTAATTGCTAGAGTTTCTTTTATGAAGTTCATGTTTGTATGATTGTTGATTCAGAAATATTTCATTACAATTGAATATGCATAAGTTGATGATACAATGCTCGTATTTCTTTTATCAACCATAAGCTCATTGATACATGATATGATCTATTCGCTTATTTGCTCGAGGACGAGCAAAGATTTAAAGTTGAGGGAGTTGATACGTGCATTTTTCATCATCATTATTGCTACAAATATGATTAGTTTTCATTGTTATTTGCCATCATACATCATTATCTATGCATTTTTTGTCGATTTCTAGGACTTTCCTACAAAGTTCCATTCATTGGTGTTTAGTTCCTGGGAGGTAGAAAACCTCTTTATTTGTATTTTTTTTAGGACTTTGTGGGATCGCTAAAAATCGAGGAAAAAAATACCTGATCAGTTTTTCACCCGGAGAAAGACCGTGAGTGAAAGAAGTACGCGAGGGGAGCCACGAGGGCCAAACGGATCCAGGTGGCGCGTCCTGGGGGGCTGGCCTGGGCCCACATGTCATAGTGGGAAGGACCCACCATTCCATGTGGCACCTATGTGGTCCCTCCCGGGGTGGTGGGCCCACTGGTGACCCTTCTAGAACATTCTAGAAGCTCCGGTCAAAACACCAGAACTTTCTCGAACCCCGGAAAATGACTTCCCATATATGAATCTTATTCTCCGGACCATTCCGGACCTCCTCGTGATGTCCTGGATCCCATCCAAGACTCCGAACAAACTTCAGTCTCCATCTCATATTTCGAATCTACTTGTGCGACATCGAACCTTAAGCGCGTCACCCTACGGTTCGTGAACTATGCAGACATGGTCGAGACTCCTCTCCGAGCAATACCCAATTGCGGGATCTGGAGATCCATAATGGATCCCACATATTAAACGATAACGTAGTGATCGATTTAACCATTTACATACGATATCGATTCCCTTTGTCACACGATACTTTACTTGTACGAGGTTCGATCATCGGTATCTCCATACCTTGTTCAACCTCGTTGCCGACAAGTACTATTTACTCGTACTGTGGTATGTCATCTCTTGTGATCTAATCACATGCTTGCAAGCTATTCAGACGACGTGCCACCGAGAGGGCCCAGAGTGTATCTATCCGTCATCGGGATGGACAAATCCCACTATTGATCCATATGCCTCAACTCACACTTTCCGAATACTTAATCCCATCGTTATAACCACCCATTTACGCAATGGCGTTTGATGTAATCAAAGCATCCTTCCGGTGTAAGTGATTTACATGATCTCATGGTCGAAGGACTAGGTAACTATGTATCGAAAGCTTATAGAAAATTGAACTTAATGACTTGATCTTATGCTACGCTCATTTGGGTGTGTGTCCATTATATCATTCATCCAATGGCATAACCTTGTTATTAATAACATCCAATGTTCATGATCACGAAACCATGATCATCTAATAATCAACAAGCTAAGAGGCTTACTAGGGACTCCTTGTTGTTTACATAACACACATGTATCAATGTTTCGGTTAATACAATTATAGCATGGTATGCAAACATTTATCATAAACACAAAGATATTATAATAACCACTTTATTATTGCCTCTTGGGCATATCTCCAACGAGTCTCCCACTTGCACTAGAGTCAATAATCTAGATTACATTGTAAGGTACCTAACACCCATGGCATTCTGGTGTTGGTCATGCTTTGCCCTAGGGAGAGCTTTAGTCAATGGATCTGCGACATTCAGATCTGTGTGCACTTTGCAAATCTTTACTTCACCATCTTCGATGTACTCGCGAATCGAATGAAAACGCAGCTTGATATGCTTTAGCTTCTTGTGTGACCTTGGTTCTTGTACATTGGCGATGGCACCCATGTTGTCACAATAGATGACTAATGGGTCCAATGCACTAGGAACCACACCAAGCTCAACAATGAACCTCTTCATCCATACAGCTTCCGATGAAGCCTCTGAAGCCGCTATGTATTCAGATTCGATTGAAGACTTCGCCACCGTGCACTTGCTTGGAACTCATCCAGCTTACTGTAGCTCCATTCAGTATAAACACGTACCCAGACTGAGACTTAGAGTCATCAGGATCAGTGTTCCAACTTGCATCGGTGTAACTGGTTACAACGAGCTCTTGGTCACCGCCATAACTGGTTTCAAGTACTTCAGGATATTCTTGACCGATGTCCAGTGTTCCATTCCTGGATCACTCTGATATCTGCTGGTCAAACTAACAACATGTGCGATATCCGGTCTAGTACACAGCATGGCATACATGATAGAGCCTACTGCCGAGGCATAGGGGATCTTGTTCATCCTCTCTCTTTCTTCTGCCGTAGCCGGACCTTGAGTTTTACTCAAGACCTGACCTGGCAACATAGGCAAGAACCCTTTCTTGCTTTCATCCATTCTATACTTCTTTAGAATCTTGTCCAGGTATGTACTCTGTGAAAGCCCTATTAGGCGTCTTGATCTATCTCTATAAATCTTGATGCCTAAAATGTACGCTGCTTCACCAAGGTCTTTCATTGAAAAACACTTATTCAAATAACCTTTAACACTTCTTAATAGTTCTATATCATTCCCAATCAATAATATGTCATCTACATATAATATCAGGAACGCTACAGAGCTCCCACTCACTTTCTTGTAAATACAGGTCTCACCATGAGTCCGTATAAATCCGAAGTCTCTGATCACCGTATTGATGGCGTGTATTTCACACGTTCGTTGGGCAACCCCAAGAGGAAGGTATGATGCGCACAGCAGCAAGTTTTCCCTCAGAAAGAAACCAAGGTTTATCGAACCAGGAGGAGCCAAGAAGCACGTTGAAGGTTGATGGCGGCGGGATGTAGTGCGGCGCAACACCGGAGATTCGGCGCCAACGTGGAACCTGCACAACACAACCAAAGTACTTTGCCCCAACGAAACGAGTGAGGTTGTCAATCTCACTAGGCTTGCTGTAACAAAGGATTAACCGTATTGTGTGGAAGATGATTGTTTGCGAGAGAAAACGGTAAAAACAAGTATTGCAGCTGATTTGTATTTCGGTATTAAAGAATGGACCGGGGTCCACAGTTCACTAGAGGTGTCTCTCCCATAAGATAAAAGCATGTTGGGTGAACAAATTACGGTCGGGCAATTGATAAATAGAGAGGGCATAACAATGCACATACATGACATGATAAATATAGTGAGATTTAATTGGGCATTACGACAAAGTACATAGACCGCCATCCAAGCTGCATCTATGCCTAAAAAGTCCACCTTCGGGTTATCATCCGAACCCCCTCCGGTATTAAGTTGCTAACAACGAGACAATTGCATTAAGTATGGTGCGTAATGTAATCAACAACTACATCCTCGGACATAGCGCCAATGTTTTATCCCTAGTGGCAACGGCACAACACAACCTTAGAACTTTACGTCACTTTGTCCAGGTGTCAATGCGAGGCATGAACCCACTATCGAGCATAAATACTCCCTCTTGGAGTTAAAAGCAAAAACTTGGCCGAGCCTCTACTAGTAACGGAGAGCATGCAAGATCATAAACAACACATATGTAATAACTTGATAATTAACATGACATGGTATTCTCTATCCATCGGATCCCGACAAACACAACATATAGTATTACAGATAGATGATCTTGATCATGTTAGGCAGCTCACAAGATCCAACAATGAAGCACAATGAGGAGAAGACAACCATCTAGCTACTGCTATGGACCCATAGTCCAGGGGTGAACTACTCACTCATCACTCCGGAGGCGACCATGGCGGTGTAGAGTCCTCCGGGAGATGAATCCCCTCTCCGGCGGGGTGCGGAGGAGATCTCCGAGAATCCCCGAGATGGGATCGGCGGCGGCGGCGTCTCGGTGAGGTTTTCCGTATCGTGGTTTTTTCCATCGGGGTTTCGCGACGGAGGCTTTAAGTAGGCGGAAGGGCGAGTCGGGGGCACGACGAGGGGCCCACACCATAGGGCGGCGCGGCCCCCCTTGGCCGCGCCGCGCATATGGTGTCGCCACCTCGTGGCCCCACTTCGTATGCTCTTCGGTCTTACGGAAGCTCACGTGGAAAAATAGGCCCATGGGTCTTCGTTTCGTCCAATTCGAGAATATTTCGTTACTAGGATTTACGAAACCAAAAACAGCGAAAACGAGAGCTGGCACTTCGGCATCTTGTTAATAGGTTAGTTCCGGAAAATGCACGAATATGACATAAAGTGTGCATAAAACATGTAGGTATCATCAATAATATGGCATAGAACATAAGAAATTATCGATACGTCGGAGACGTATCAAGCATCCCCAAGCTTAGTTACTGCTCGTCCCGAGCGGAGTAAAACGATAACAAAGATAATTTACGAAGTGATATGCCATCATAACCTTGATCATACTATTTGTAAACATATGTAGTGGATGCAGCGATCAAAACAATGGTAATGACATGAGTAAACAAGTGAATCATAAAGCAAAGACTTTTCATGAATAGTACTTCAAGACAAGTATTAATAAGTCTTGCATAAGAGTTAACTCATAAAGCAATAAATCAAAGTAAAGGTATTGAAGCAACACAAAGGAAGATTAAGTTTCAGCGGTTGCTTTCAACTTGTAACATGTATATCTCATGGATAATTGTCAACATAGAGTAATATAACAAGTACAATATGCAAGTATGTAGGAATCAATGCACGAGTTCACACAAGTGTTTGCTTCTTGAGGTGGAGAGAAATAGGTGAGCTGACTCAACATAAAAGTAAAGAGAATGGTCCTTCAAAGAGGAAAGCATCGATTGCTATATTTGTGCTAGAGCTTTTATTTTGAAAACATGAAACAATTTTGTCAACGGTAGTAATAAAGCATATGAGTTATGAAAGTTATATCTTACAAGTTGCAAGTCTCATGCATAGTATACTAATAGTGCCCGCACCTTGTCCTAATTAGCTTGGACTACGGATCTTTGCAATGCACATGTTTTGACCAAGTGTCACAATGGGGTACCTCCATGCCGCTTGTACAAAGGTCTAAGGAGAAAGCTCGCATTTTGGATTTCTCGCTTTTGATTATTCTCAACTTAGACATCCATACCGGGACAACATGGACAACGAGATAATGGACTCCTCTTTAATGCATAAGCATGTGGCAACAATTATTATTCTCATATGAGATTGAGGATATATGTCCAAAGCTGAAACTTCCACCATGAATCATGGCTTTAGTTAGCGGCCCAATGTTCTTCTCTAACAATATGCATGCTCCAACCATGAAGGTGGTAGATCTCTCTTGCTTCGGACAAGACGGACATGCATAGCAACTCACATGATATTCAACAAAGAATAGTTGATGGCGTCCCCGAAACATGGTTATCGCACAACAAGCAACTTAATAAGAGATAAAGTGCATAAGTACATATTCAATACCACAATAGTTTTTAAGCTATTTGTCCCATGAGCTATATATTGCAAAGGTGAATGATGGAATTTTAAAGGTAGCACTCAAGCAATTTACTTTGGAATGGCGGATAAATACCATGTAGTAGGTAGGTATGGTGGACACAAATGGCATAGTGGTTGGCTCAAGGATTTTGGATGCATGAGAAGTATTCCCTCTCGATACAAGGTTTAGGCTAGCAAGGTTATTTGAAACAAACACAAGGATGAACGGTACAGACAAAACTCACATAAAAGACATATGGTAAACATTATAAGACTCCATACCGTCTTCCTTGTTGTTCAAAACTCAATACTAGATGTTATCTAGACTCTAGAGAAACCAAATATGCAAACCAAATTAGCAAGCTCTAAGTATTTCTTCATTAATGGGTGCAAAGTATATGATGCAAGAGCTTAAACATGAGCACAACAATTGCCAAGTATCAAATTATCCAAGACATTTTAGAGTTACTACATGTAGCATTTTCCAATTCCAACCATATAACAATTTAACGAAGAAGAAACTTCGCCATGAATACTATGAGTAGAGCCTAAGGCGATATTTGTCCATATGCTACAGCGGAGCGTGTCTCTCTCCCATAAAGTGAATGCTAGGATCCATTTTATTCAAACAGAACAAAAACAAAAACAAAAAGACGCTCCAAGCAAAGTACATAAGATGTGACGGAATAAAAATATAGTTTCAGGGGAGGAACCTGATAATGTTGTCGATGAAGAAGGGGATGCCTTGGGCATCCCCAAGATTAGACAGCTTGAGTCTTCTTAGAATATGCGGGGGTGAACCACCGGGGCATCCCCAAGCTTAGAGCTTTCACTCTCCTTGATCATATTGCATCATACTCCTCTCTTGATCCTTGAAAACTTCCTCCACACCAAACTCGAAACAACTCATTAGAGGGTTAGTGCATAATAAAAATTCACATGTTCAGAGGTGACACAATCATTCTTAACACTTCTGGACATTGCATAAAGCTACTGGACATTAATGGATCAAAGAAATTCATCCAACATAGCAAAAGAGGCAATGCGAAATAAAAGACAGAATCTGTCAAAAGCAGAACAGATCCGTAAAGATGGATTTTATTAGGCCACCGGACTTGCTCAAACGAAAATGCTCAAATTGAATGAAAGTTGCGTACATATCGAGGATCATGCTCGTAAATTGGCTTAATTTTCTGAGCTACCTACGGGGAGATAGACCCAGATTCGTGACGGCAAAGAAATGCGGAGCTACGCATGATAATCCAAATCTAGTACTTACTTTTCTATCAAAGACTTTACTTGGCACAACAAAACATAAAACTAAGATAAGGAGAGGTTGCTACAGTAGTAAACAACTTCCAAGACACAAATATAATACAAAAATACTGGAGTAAAAACATGGGTTGTCTCCCATAAGCGCTTTTCTTTAACGCCTTTCAGCTAGGCGCAGAAAGTGTATCTCAAGTATTATCGAGAGATGGTGTGTCAACCTTACCTTGGGCTTTACCCTTACCTTTCTTATTGTTTTTCTTTCCCTTTGGTTTAGGAAATATATGATTTCCCCCTGGTATAGAGGTGAATTTCAGAGTGCCTTCTCCCACATCAATGACTTGCTCCCAATAGTTTCAACGGGGATCTCCCGAGTATGATTTTTCTGTTTCAATAACAAGATAATCAATGGATATTGTTCTTCCAAGAATGGTTGTATGCACACTGCGGCTATTCCCTTAGGAATTATAATAGAGTTATCAATGAGAGTTATTTCTTCTCCTCCTTCATCGACTCCCCAAAGTTTCAAAGATTTATAAATGCTTTCGGGCATAAGGCAAAATTCATACATAATATCACAGTAGGCATGAAGAGTTCGATCACCGATAACAATTTTAACAGTAGGATCCCACAATGAAAGTTTAGAGTTCACTAAAACTTGTTCAAGACGATTACGAACGTGGCAATAGTTATCATCCAAGCGAGATGTGCTTATCTCGAGATTGTTTAGTCTACTATATATGCTAGTGAGGGCTGAATCAAAGTTATTAGCTGAATCATGTGATGCAACCAACTTCTTTATGGCATTAAAAGCTTGATCCCCATTGCAATGAAGGAAATCTCCTCCCACTAAAGTATCCAAAGCATATCTATAGCGAACCATAAGACCAAAATAAAAATTACTAAGGAGCAAACTTAGAGTCATTTGAGGTTCGGTTTTACGATAAGAAGTAAAAATTCTAGACCAAGCATCCTTAAAACTCTCCTCATCCCCTTGTTTAAAAGTGAAGACTAATTCTTCAGGCGAAGAAGTAACAGGTTCAGAGCTAGACATGGTAACAAAAGTAATATATATTTTTTGTATTTTTAATATAGAGTGCAAGACAATAAATAAAGCAAACTAAATAAAATAAATGCAAGTAACTAATTTTTTTGTGTTTTCGATATAGCAAACAAGATAGCAAATAAAGTAAAGCTAGCAACTAATTTTTTTGTGTTTTGATATAATGCAGCAAACAAAGTAGTAAATAAAATAAAGCAAGACAAAAACAAAGTAAAGAGATTGAGAAGTGGAGACTCCCCTTGCGGCGTGTCTTGATCTCCCCGACAACGGCGCCGAGAAAAAGAGCTTGATGGCGTGTATTTCACACGTTCGTTGGGCAACCCCAAGAGGAAGGTATGATGCGCACGGCGGCAAGTTTTCCCTCGAGAAAGAAACCAAGGTTTATCGAACCGAGGAGGAGCCAAGAAGCACGTTGAAGGTTGATGGCGGCGGGATGTAGTGCGGCGCAACACCGGAGATTCGGCGCCAACGTGGAACTGCACAACACAACCAAAGTACTTTGCCCCAACGAAGCGAGTGAGGTTGTCAATCTCACAGGCTTGCTGTAACAAAGGATTAACCGTATTGTGTGGAAGATGATTGTTTGCAGAGAAAACAGTAAAAACAAGTATTGCAGCAGATTTGTATTTCGGTATTAAAGAATGGACCGGGGTCCACGAGTTCACTAGAGGTGTCTCTCCCATAAGATAAAAGCATGTTGGGTGAACAAATTACGGTCGGGCAATTGACAAATAGAGAGGGCATAACAATGCACATACATGACATGATAAGTATAGTGAGATTTAATTGGGCATTACGACAAAGTACATAGACCGCCATCCAAGCTGCATCTATGCCTAAAAAGTCCACCTTCGAGGTTATCATCCGAACCCCCTCCGAGTATTAAGTTGCTAACAACGGACAATTGCATTAAGTATGGTGCGTAATGTAATCAACAACTACATCCTCGGACATAGCGCCAATGTTTTATCCCTAGTGGCAACGAGCACAACACAACCTTAGAACTTTCTCATCCTTGTCCCAGGTGTCAATGCGAGGCATGAACCCACTATCGAGCATAAATACTCCCTCTTGGAGTTAAAAGCAAAAACTTGGCCAGAGCCTCTACTAGTAACGGAGAGCATGCAAGATCATAAACAACACATATGTAATAACTTGATAATTAACATGACATGGTATTCTCTATCCATCGGATCCCGACAAACACAACATATAGTATTACGAGATAGATGATCTTGATCATGTTAGGCAGCTCACAAGATCCAACAATGAAGCACAATGAGGAGAAGACAACCATCTAGCTACTGCTATGGACCCATAGTCCGGGGGTGAACTACTCACTCATCACTCCGGAGGCGACCATGGCGGTGTAGAGTCCTCCGGGAGATGAATTCCCTCTCCGGCGAGGGTGCGGAGGAGATCTCCGAGAATCCCCCGAGATGGGATCGGCGGCGGCGGCGTCTCGGTGAGGTTTTCCGTATCGTGGTTTTTCGCATCGGGGGTTTCGCGACGGAGGCTTTAAGTAGGCGGAAGGGCGAGTCGGGGGCCGACGAGGGGCCCACACCATAGGGCGGCGCGGGCCCCCTTGGCCGCGCCGCCATGTGGTGTCGCCACCTCGTGGCCCCACTTCGTATGCTCTTCGGTCTTCGGAAGCTCCGTGGAAAAATAGGCCCACGGGTCTTCGTTTCGTCCAATTCCGAGAATATTTCGTTACTAGGATTTACGAAACCAAAAACGAGCGAAAACGGAAGCGGCACTTCGGCATCTTGTTAATAGGTTAGTTCCAGAAAATGCACGAATATGACATAAAGTGTGCATAAAACATGTAGGTATCATCAATAATATGGCATAGAACATAAGAAATTATCGATACGTCGGAGACGTATCACGTATCAAAGCGTCGGTTCCAACTCCGGGATGCTTGCTTTAGTCCATAAATAGAACGCTGAAGTTTGCATACCTTGTCAGCATTTTTAGGATCGACAAAACCTTTGGGTTGTACCATATACAACTCTTCCTCAATGTCACCATTAAGGAACGTCGTTTTGACATCCATCTGCCAAATCTCATAATCGAAAAATGCAGCTATTGCTAACAAAATCCTTACAGACTTTCGCTTCGCTACAGGTGAGAAAGTCTCATCGTAGTCAACTCCTTGAATTTGTCGGAAACCCTTTGCGACAAGTCGAGCTTTATACATAGTAATATTACCATCAGCATCTGTTTTTCTTTTGAAGATCCATTTATTCTCGACAGCCTTGCGGCTATCAGGTAAGTCTACCAAAGTCCATACTTGGTTATCATACATGGATCCCATTTCGGATTTCATGGCTTCTTGCCATTTGTTGGAATCTGGGCTCATCATTGCTTCTTCATACGTCGCAGGGTCTTCATCATTGTTGTCCACAATCATGACATTTAGACAGGGATCATTCCAATCAGGAGTGGTACGTCCCCTCGTTGATCTGCGAGGTTCAGTAGCTTCCTCGTTCGAAGTTTCATGATCATCATCATTTTCTTCCTATCCTATCGATGCAGGCTGCGCAGGAACATCTTCCGGCACTGCGCTACTCTGATCTACAAGAGAAGGTTCATCAACCTCGTCGAGTTCTACCTTTCTTCCAGTCACTTCTTTCGTGAGAAACTCCTTCTCAAGAAAGGATCCGTTCTTGGCAACAAAGATTTTGCCTTCGGATCTGTGTACCCGATTGTTTCTTTAGGGTATCCTATGAAGACGCATTTCTCCGCTTTGGGTTCTACCTTGTCAGGTTGTAACTTCTTTACATAAGCTTCGCAACCCCAAACTTTAAGGAACGGCGGCTTAGGTTTCTTCCCAAACCATAATCCATACGGTGTCGTTTCAACGGATTTAGATGGTGCCCTATTTAAAGTGAATGCGGCTGTCTCTAATGCATAACCCCAAAAAGATAATGGCAAATCAGTAAGAGACATAATAGATCGAACCATATCCAAGAGAGTTCGATTACGACGTTTGGACACACCATTACGCTGTGGTGTTCCCGGCGGTGTCAACTGTGAAAATATTCCGCATTTTTTTAAATGCATGCCAAACTCATAACTCAGATATTCACCTCCGTGATCAGAACGCAGAAACTTAATCTTCTTGTTACGTTGATTTTCTACTTCACTTTGGAATTCCTTAAACTTCTCGAAAGTTTCGAACTTATGTTTCATAAAGTAAATATACCCATATCTACTCAGATCATCCGTGAAGGTTAGAACATAACGATAACCACCGCGTGATGCCACACTCATTGGTCCGCACACATCGGTATGTATGATTTCCAACAAGTCTCTAGCTCGCTCCATTGTACCAGAGAATGGAGTCTTAGTAATTTTTCCCATTAGACATGCTTCGCATCTATCAAGTGACTCAAAGTCAGTGATTCAAGAAGTCCATCGGAATGGAGTTTCTTCATGCGTTTCATTCCAATATGACCAAGACGACAGTGCCACATATAAGTAGAATTATCATTCAATTTAATTTTCTTAGCATCAATGTTATGAACATGTGTATCACTACTATCGAGATTTAACAAGAATAAACCATTCATCTCAGGCGCATGACCATAAAAATATTACTCATATAAATAGAACAACCATTATTCTCTGATTTAAATGAATAACCGTCTTGCATTAAACAAGATCCAGATATAATGTTCATGCTCAACGCAGGCACCAAATAACAATTATTGAGGTTTAAAACTAATCCCGAAGGTAGATGTAGAGGGAGCGTGCCGATGGCAATCACATCTACCTTGGATCCATTTCCAACGTGCATCGTCACCTCATCCCTCGCCAGGCTTCGTTTATTCAGCAGCTCCTGTTTCGAGTTACAAATGTGAGCAACCGAACCAGTATCAAATACCCAGGCACTACTACGAGAACCAATAAGATAAACATCAATAACATGTATATCAAATATACCTTTCTTCTTGATGAGGCCGTTCTTCAGATCAGCCAAGTATTTGGGGCAATTCCGCTTCCAGTGCCCCTTCTCCTTGCAGTAATAGCACACAGTATCAGGCTTAGGGTCAGCCTTAGGCTTCTCAGGAGGCGCAGCAGCTTTCTTGCCGCCCTTTTTAAAGTTGCCCTTGTGGTTAGGCTTGCCCTGCTTCTTGAAAATGGTGGTCTTGTTGACCATCAACACTTGGTGCTCTTTCTGTATCTCAACTTCAGCAGATTTCAGCATGGAGAAGAGTTCAGGTAACTCTTTGTTCATGTTCTGCATGTTGTAGTTCATCACGAAGTTCTTGTAACTAGGTGGCAGTGATTGGAGGACACGATGAATGCCCAGCTGGTTAGGAATCAGAATTCCCAAGTCACTAAGCTTCTTCGCATGCCCAGACATCTTGAGCACGTGCTCGCTAACGGAGCTACCCTCTTCCATCATGCAGCCAAAGAAGTGTTTCGAGGCCTCATAGCTTTCCACGGCCGCATGAGTTTCAAAGATAGCTTTTAGCTCCCGGACCAGCTCATAAGGGTCGCGGTGCTCAAACTATTTTTGGAGCTCCGCCTCTAGGCTGCACAGGATGGCACACTGAACTTGAGAGTACCGAATGACTCGAGTCTCGTAAACATTCTTTACGTCCTCAGATACTGCAGGTGGTGGTGGGGGACCTAGCGGTGCTTCAAGCACATATTGCAGATTTCCACCATTGAGGAAAATCCTCACATGGCGGAACCAGTCAGTGAAGTTGCTACCATTGCTTTTAAGCTTTTCTTCCTCTAGGAACTGGTTAAAACTGATGGAGGGGACGCCATGATCTACAACATATTTGCAAAGAGTTTAGACTAAGTTTATGATAAATTGAGTTCAATTTTAATTCTTAAATTAACTAGGTGAACTCCCACTCAAAACAACATCCCCCGCATTGTCTTAGTGATCACACGAACCAGATCCACTACACCAAGTCCGATGTTCACGAGAAAAGATGTAGCTTCAAAGGCGAACACTCAAAGTGTTCATCATATCATTCATATGACTCATGCTCTACCTTTCGGTATCCCGTGTTCCGAGACCATGTATGTACATGCTAGTCTCGTCAAGGCAACCCTAGTATCCGCGTGTGCAAAACTGGCTTGCACCCGTTGTATGCACATGTAGAATCTATCACACCCGATCATCACGTGATGCTTCGAAACGACAAGTCTTAGCAACGGTGCATACTAAGGATGAACACTTTATTATCTTGATATTTTAGTGAGAGGGATCATCTTATAATGCTACCGTCGCCATCTAAGCAAAATAAGATGCATAAAGGATTAACATCACATGCAATTCATAATGTGTGATATGATGTGGCCTTTCTTCTTGTGCTTTTGATCTCCATCTCCAAAGCACGGACATGATCTCCATCATCACCAGCATGGCGTCAAGGTTAGTGGCACCGCTTCATGGTTGTCCATCACTTATAGCTACTATAACAACTACTTGAAATAAAGCTATTACATGATGAATAGACACACAGGTCTTTAACAAAAATTAAGGACAACCATTAGGCTCCTGCCGGTTGCCATAATACAATAATGAACATCTCATACATCAAATATAATCATCATCACATGGCCATATCACATCACCAAACCCTGCAGAAACAAGTTAGACGCCTCTAATTTGGTTTGCATATTTTACGTGGTTTAGGGTTTTCGAGTAAAATCCAATCTACCTACGAACATGAACCACAACGGTGATACTAATGTTGTCAATAGAAAGAGCAAATTGAATCTTCACTATGGTGGGAGAGACAGACACCCGCAAAGCCACTTATGCAATACAAGTTGCATGTCAAGCGTGGAGCAAGTCTCATGAGACGCGGTCATGTAAAGTTAGCCCGGGCCGCTTCATCCCACCATCCCGCAAGATGCAAAGTGCACTAACTAAAAAAAACAAAAGCATCAACGCACACAAAATCATTGTGTTCTACTCGTGCAACAGATCTATGCATAGACACAGCTCTGATACCACTGAAGGGTTCGTTGCATGGAAAACAAAATATTTCTACCGCAAAGACGAACAAATCCAAGATCTAATCTACGGAAAAGCCAAGATCTAATCTATGAGATCGGAGCAACGAGATGTATGTGAGACTAACCCTTGAAGATTCCAAAGCCTATGAGATCAGATCTCGTTGTTTATGTAGTCGATCGTCCCGGTGCTGCAATCCTGCAGCACTTCCGTACTCGGTCGCGCGTACAGTGTCGATGAATCCCATCCTCTCCCCGTTCCAGCGGGCAGCGGAGGTGTGGTAGATCTCCACGGAATCCCAGTAGCACGACGGCGTGGTGGTGGTGGTGAAGAAATACTGCAGGGCTTCGCCTAAGCCTGAGCAGCGTATGGAGGAGGAAGAGAGGGGGCGGCTAGGGTTGGATGAAGGGGGCTTTGGCCAGCCACCCTCCCCTCTTTATATAGGTGGAGGGGTCGGCCTAGGGTTTTCCCTAGGGCCCACTGATGACCCACAAGTATAGGGGATCACAACAGTCTTCGAGGGAAGTAAAACCCAATTTATTGATTCGACACAAGGGGAGCCAAAGAATATTTGTAAGCCTTAACAGCGGAGTTGTCAATTCAGCCGCACCTGGAAACAGACTTGCTCGCAAGAGTTTATCAGTAGCAACAGTTTTATAGCAGTAGCAATAGTGAAATATAAGCAGCAGTGTAATAAAGACAACAGTAGTGATTATAGTAAACAACATGATTAAAATACTGTAGGCATAGGGATGGATGAACGGGCGCTGCATGGATAAGATAACTCATGTAATAATCAAGACAAGGCATTTACAGATAATAAAAAAATAGTATCCAAGTACTAACTAACCATAGGCATGTGTTCCGTATATAGTCGTACGTGCTCGCAATGAGAAACTTGCACAACATCTTTTGTCCTACCAGCCGGTGGCAGCCGGGCCTCTAGGGAAACTATCGGTAATTAAGGTACTCCTTTTAATAGAGTATCTGGAGCAAAGCATTAACACTCCGTGAACACATGTGATCCTCATATCACAGCCTTCCTCCCGGTTGTCCCAATTTCTGTCACTTTGGGGCCTCGGGTTCCGGACAACAATATGTGTATACAACTTGCAGGTAAGATCATAAAACAATGAATATCATTGTGAATCAATAACATGTTCAGATCTGAAATCATGGCACTCGGACCCTAGTGACAAGCATTAAGCATAACAAGTTGCAACAATATCATAAAAGTACGAACAACGGATACTAGGCACCATGCCCTAACAATCTTATGGCTATTACATGAATAATCTCATCCATTCCCTACCATCCCCTTGAACCTACATCGAGGATTTACTCACACATGGATGGGGGAAGCATGGATGGTTGATGGAGAGGCGTCGGTGGCGATGATGGCGATGATCTCCTCCAATTCCCCGTCCCGGCAGGGTGCCAGAACGGAGTTTCTGATCCCGAAAGTAGAGTTTTCGATGGCGGCGGAGTTCTGGATGTCTTCTGGCAAATTGGTCGAACCCCCGTGCGTTTTTAGGTCAAGGGCTTTAAGTAGTACAGAGGGGAGCGTCGGGGGCTGATACGTCTCCAACGTATCTATAATTTCTTATGTTCCATGCTACTTTTATGACAATACTCACATGTTTTATTCATACTTTATATCGTTTTGATGCGTTTTCCGGCACTAACCTATTGACAAGATGCCGAAGCGCCAGTTCCTGTTTTCTGCTGTTTTTGGTTTCAGAAATCCTAAAAGGAAATATTCTCGGAATTGGACGAAATCAACGCCCAGGGTCTTATTTTTCCACGGAGCTTCCAGAAGATCGAAGAGCATACGAAGTGGGGCCACGAGGGGCCGTAACCATAGGGCGGCGCGGCCTGCATGGGGCCCGCGCCGGCCTATGGTGTGGGGCCCCTGCGCCGCCTCCAACTCTGCCCTTCCGCCTATAAAGTCTCTCCGTCGCGAAAACCCTAAAAACATAAGCCACGATACGAGAAAAGTTCCAGAGCCGCCGCCATCGCGAAGCCAAGATTCGGGGGACAGAAGTCTCTGTTCCGGCACGCCGCCGGGACGGGGAAGTGCCCCGGAAGGCATCTCCATCAACACCACCGCCATCTTCATCGACGCTGCTGTCTCCTATGATGAGGAGGGAGTAGTTCTCCCCCGAGGCTAAGGGCTGTACCAGTAGCTATGTGGTTCATCTCTCTCTCTCCCATGTGATCTGTATGTGATCATGAGCTTTGTATCACTATTAATCTATGTGCTACTCTAGTGATGTTATTAAAGTAGTCTATTCCTCCTTCATGATGTAATGTGGACAGTGTGTGCATCATGTAGTACTTGGCGTAGGTTATGATTGTGATCTCTTGTAGATTATGAAGTTAAATACTATTATACACTCTAGAGGTTACTTTAATATGAACTCCGGATTCACTCTCCACGGTGTGACGGTGACGGGTGTGCACATCGTGTGTGTTTCCTTTATGAAGTTGTGGAGCTTGTTAACTCCGGCTTGAGGTGTGCTTTTGTAGCCCTACACAATGAATGGTATTTGTTATCCAACAAGAGAGTGTAGCATTTATTTATTCAGTTATGTGATCAATGTTGAGAGTGTCCACTAGTGAAAGTATGATCCCTAGGCCTTGTTTCCGAATATCTAAACTCCGTTTATTTACTGTTCTACTGCATGTTTATTTGCTGCCATATTTATCTCAGATTGCTATTACCACTTATATTCATCCATATCACTTGCATCTCACTATCTCTTCGCTGAACTAGTGCACCTATACATCTGACAAGTGTATTAGGTGTGTTGGGGACACAAGAGACTTCTTGTATCGTAATTGCAGGGTTGCTTGAGAGGGATATCTTTGTCCTCTACCTCCTTGAGTTCGATAAACCTTGGGGATTCACTTAAGGGAAACTTGCTGCTGTTCTACAAACCTCTGCTCTTGGAGGCCCAACACTGTCTACAGGAATAGAAGCGTCGGTAGACATCAAGCTATTTTCTGGCGCCGTTGCCGGGGAAGTAAGGTAAAAGGTATTCACATCCTCCGACTACTAAGATATTTCCTAGCACTGCCGGTGTGTGAGTGCTCGAAGCTATTTCCTTTAGATCCTGCAATTGCATCTTTTTGTTTCTTGTTTTTATTTTCACTAGTTAGGCATAATGGAAAACAACAAAAAAATTAGAGATCTTTATGAACTTTATATTGAATTAGGACATGATGTGTTTGAAGAGAGAATTAAAAAACCCATGGAACTTTGTTTGCAAAATAGTTGTAGCAATGTTATTAGCATGAACTCTTTGAATACTATTATTGGTAATGCTATGGAAGAATTTAAGCTTGGGGAAGCTGGATGTGATATTTTTAGTCCCCCAAGTTTTGAGGAGAAAATTTTCTTTGATGATACTTTGCTTCCCATTTATGATGATTATAATGATAGTGGTATTTTGGTGCCACCTACTATGGAGGATAAAGTTTATTATGATTATACCATGCCTGCAATTTATGATGATTACAATGATGGTTGTGATAGTTTTACTCCCACTATTACTAATAAAATTGATTATGCTTATGTGGAGAGTAATGATACTTTTATGCATGTGAATAAGAATGCTTTATGTGATAGTTATATTGTTGAGTTTGTTCATGATGCCACTGAAAGTTATTATGAGAGAGGGAAACATGGCTATATGCATCTTAATAATATTAAGTTTCCCCTCTTTATGTTGAGAATCTTGAAATTGTGCTTGTGTTGCCTTTCTATGCTTGTTGCTTTGTGCTTACATGACTTGTTTATTTACAAGATTCCTTTTCATAGGAAGTGGGTTAGGCTTAAATTTGTTTCTTACTTGCTTTTCGATGCTCTCTTTGCTTCAACTCTCATCCTTATGTGAGCATCATTAAAATTGCTGTGCCCATCTTAAATGGTTATAAAGAAAGCACTTCTTGGGAGATAACCCATGTTTTTATTTTGCTACTGTTTTGTTGTGTCTTGGAAGTTGTTACTACTGTAGCAACCTCTCCTTATCTTTATTTTATTGCATTGTTGTGCCAAGTAAAGTCTTTGATAGTAAGGTTGATACTAGATTTGGATTACTGCGCAGAAACAGATTTCTTACTGTCACGAATTTGAGTAGAATTCTTTGTAGGTAACTCAGAAAAATATGCCAATTTACGTGTGTGATCCTCAGATATGTACGCAACTTTCATTCAATTTGATCATTTTCATCTGAGCAAGTTAAGTTCCCCTGAAAAATTCGTCTTTACGGACTGTTCTGTTTTGATAGATTCTTCCTTTTATTTCGCATTGCCTCTTTTGCTATGTTGAATGGATTTCTTTGTTCCATTAACTTTCAGTAGCTTTGTGCAATGTCCAGAAGTGTTAAGAATGATTATGTCACCTCTGAACATGTGAATTTTTTATTATGCACTAACCCTCTAATGAGTTTGTTTTGAGTTTGGTGTGGAGGAAGTTTTCAAGGGTCAAGAGAGGAGGATGATATAATATGATCAAGAAGAGTGAAAAGTCTAAGCTTGGGGATGCTCCCGTGGTTCATCCCTGCATATTTCAAGAAGACTCAAGCATCTAAGCTTGGTGATGCCCAAGGCATCCCCTTCTTCATCGACAACTTATCAGGTCGCCTCTAGTGAAACTATATTTTTATTCCGTCACATCTTATGTGCTTTACTTGGAGCGTCTGTGTGCTTTTATTTTCATTTTGTTATTTTCATTCTCTGAATAAATTCATGCTTAAGTGGGAGAGAGACACGCTCCGCTTGTTCATATGAACGCTGGTGTTCTTAGCTTTACTTTTAATGTTCATGGCTAAATTTAAAAGTTGCTGCATTTATTGCTATTTGGTTGGAAACAGAAAATGCTTCATGTGGTAATTGGTATATTATCTTGAATAATTTGATACTTGGAATTTTTTTTGCTCAAATAGATCATGTTTAAGCTCTTGCATCATGTACTTTGCACTCATTAATGAAGAACTACCATAGAGCTTGTTGAAATTTGGTTTGCATGATTGGTCTCTCTAAAATCTAGATATTTTCTGGTGAAGTGTTTGAACAACAAGGAGACAGTGTAGAGTCTTATAATGCTTGCAATATGTTCTTATGTAAGTTTTGTCTGTACTCGGTTCATACTTGTGTTTGCTTCAAACAACCTTGCTAGCCAAAGCCTTGTACCGAGAGGGAATTCTTCTCGTGCATCCAAAACCTTGAGCCAAAAACTATGCCATTTGTGTCCACCATACCTACCTACTACGTGGTATTTCTCTGCCATTCCAAAGTAAATTACTTGAGTGCTACCTTTAAAATTTCATTCCTTGTCTTTGCAATATATAGCTCATGGGAAAATAGCCTTAAAAACTATTGTGGTATTGAATATGTAGCTTATGTATCTTATTTCTTATAAGTTGCTTGTTGAGCGGTAACCATGTTTCTGGGGACGCCATCAACTATTACACCTTTGTTGAATATCATGTGAGTTGCTATGCATGTTCGTCTTGTCTGAAGTAAGGGTGATTTATCATGATCAAATGGTTTGAGTATGCATATTGTTAGAGAAGAACATTGGGCCGCTAACTAAAGCCATGAATCATGGTGGAAGTTTCAGTTTAGACATTAATCCTCAATCTCTTATGAGAATATTATCTGTTGTTGAATGCTTATGCATTAAAGAGGAGTCCATTATCTCGTTTTCTATGTTGTCCCGGTATGGATGTCCTAAGTTGAGATTTATCAAAAACGAGAAATCAAATGCGATCTATCTCCTTGGACCTTTGTACAGGCGACATAGAGGTACCCCTTTGTGACACTTGGTTGAAACATATGTTATGCAATGATAATCCATGTAAATCCAAGCTAATTAGGACAAGGTGCGAGCACTATTGGTATTCTATGCATGAGGCTTGCAACTTATAGGATATCTTATGCATAACACATATGAATTATTACTACCATTGACAAAATTGTTTCTATGTTTTCAAAATGAAAAGCTCTAGCACAAGAACAGTAATCCATGCTTCCCTCTGCGAAGGGTCCTTTCTTTTACTTTATGTTGAGTCAGTTTACCTACTTCTTTCTATCTTAGAAGCAAACACTTGTGTCAACTGTGTGCATCGATTCTTACATGTTTACCTATTGCACTTATTATATTGCTTTATGTTGACAACTATCCATGAGATATACATGTTACAAGTTGAAAGCAATTGCTGAAATTTAATCATCCTTTGTGTTGTTTCAAAACTTTCTACCAAGAATTTATTGCTTTATGAGTTAACTCCTATGCAAGTCTTATTGATGCTTGTCTTGAAAGTACTATTCATGAAAAGTCTTTGCTATATGATTCAGTTGTTTAGTCATTATCTTTACCATTGCTTTGAATCACTTCATTCATCTCATATGCTTTACAATAGTATTGATCAAGATCATGTTGGTAGCATGTCACTTAAGAAATTATCCTTGTTATCGTTTACCTACTCGAGGGCGAGTAGGAACTAAGCTTGGGGATGCTTGATACGTCTCCAACGTATCTATAATTTCTTATGTTCCATGCTACTTTTATGACAATACTCACATGTTTTATTCATACTTTATATCGTTTTGATGCGTTTTCCGGCACTAACCTATTGACAAGATGCCGAAGCGCCAGTTCTCGTTTTCGCTTGTTTTTGGTTTTAGAAATCCTACAAAGGAAATATTCTCGGAATTGGACGAAATCAACGCCCAGGGTCTTATTTTTCCACGGAGCTTCCAGAAGACCGAAGAGCATACGAAGTGGGGCCACGAGGGGCCGTAACCATAGGGCAGCGCGGCCTGCATGGGGCCCGCGCCGGCCTATGGTGTGGGGCCCCTGCGCCGCCTCCAACTCTGCCCTTCCGCCTATAAAGTCTCTCCGTCACGAAAACCCTAAAAACATAAGCCACGATACGAGAAAAGTTCCAAAGCCGCCGCCATCGCGAAGCCAAGATTCGGGGGACAGAAGTCTCTGTTCCGGCACACCGCCGGGATGGGGAAGTGCCCCCGGAAGGCATCTCCATCGACACCACCGCCATCTTCATCGACGCTGCTGTCTCCTATGATGAGTAGGGAGTAGTTCTCCCCCGAGGTTAAGGGCTTTACCGGTAGCTATGTGGTTCATCTCTCTCTCCCATGTGATCTTTATGTGATCATGAGCTTTGTATCACTATTAATCTATGTGCTACTCTAGTGATGTTATTAAAGTAGTATATTCCTCCTTCATGATGTAATGTGGACAGGTGTGTGCATCATGTAGTACTTGGCGTAGGTTATGATTGTGATCTCTTGTATATTATGAAGTTAACTACTATTATACACTCTAGAGGTTACTTTAATATGAACTCCGGATTCACTCTCCACGGTGTGACGGTGACGGTGTGCGCATCGTGTGTGTTTCCTTTATGAAGTTGTGGAGCTTGTTAACTCCGGCTTGAGGTGTGCTTTTGTAGCCCTACACAATGAATAGTGTTTGTTATCCAACAAGAGAGCATTTATTTATTCAGTTATGTGATCAATGTTGAGAGTGTCCACTAGTGAAAGTATGATCCCTAGGCCTTGTTTCCGAATATCGAAACTCCGTTTATTTACTGTTCTACTGCATGTTTACTTGCTGCCATATTTATCTCAGATTGCTATTACCACTCATATTCATCCATATCACTTGCATCTCACTATCTCTTCGCTAAACTAGTGCACCTATACATCTGACAAGTGTATTAGGTGTGTTGGGGACACAAGAGACTTCTTGTAACGTAATTGCAGGGTTGCTTGAGAGGGATATCTTTGTCCTCTACCTCCCTGAGTTCGATAAACCTTGGGTGATTCACTTAAGGGAAACTTGCTGCTGTTCTACAAACCTCTGCTCTTGGAGGCCCAACACTGTCTACAGGAATAGAAGCGTGCGTAGACATCAGGGGCTGGCCGAGGTGGCGTCACCATATGGCGGCGCGGCCCAGGGGCCCACCGCGCCGCCATGTGGTGTGTGCACCTCGTGGCCCCCCTCCGTCTCGTCTTCTGGCTCCGTAGGTCTTCTGTGAAAATAGGCCCATTGCAATTATTTCCGGGGATTTTCCTGAAAGTTGATTTTCTGCACAAAAATAAGACACCAGGGCAATTCTGCTGAAAACAGCGTTAGTCCGTGTTAGTTGTATCCAAAATACACAAATTAGAGGCAAAACAATAGCAAAGTGTTCGGTAAAGTAGATACGTTTTGGACGTATCAACTCCCACCAAGCTTAGCTTATTGCTTGTCCTCAAGCAATTCAGTTAACTACTGAGTGCGATAAAAGAACTTTCACGAACACATTTGTTCATATGATGTAAATATTCTCATGATATGGACGAGTACTTAGGCAATTCATAATAAGATAAATGCAACTAAAGTCATCTGATAGTTATGTCAATCATGAAAAAGATACCAACAAACTAATAATAATAAGCATCATGAAACATATCTATCAGCAGGATTGCAATGTTCATAAAAAGATATGATAAAGTGGTATCTCTCTTGCCCGTATTTGTACAGCAAAACATAAATGCCCAGGCACCTCTGAATTTCATGGAAAGACTAGAAGTAAAGATTACCAAAGATAAAAGCATCAAAGTTATGCCACAGTTAACCATATTCTGGGATAAACATATTACACTAAGAATGACAATTATGCTCTCAAGAAGGTGCTCAAAGAAAGGATGGTGACTCAACATAAAAGTAAAAGATTGACCCTTCGCAGAGGAAGCAGGGATTAACATGTGCTAGAGCTTTTCATTTTTAAAACAGAAGTAAAATTGTTTTGAGAGGTGTTTGTTGTTGTCAACGAATGGTAGTAGGCACTCTAACTACCTTGTCAACCAGACTTTCAAGAGCGGCTCCCATGAAGGACGTTATCTCTACCAGCAAGGTAAATCATCCCTCTTCTCTTTTGTTTACACATGTATTTTAGTTTCATTATGGATGACACTCCTCCCAACCTTTTCTTACACAAGCCATGGCTAACCGAATCCTCGGGTGCCTTCCAACATTCACATACAATGGAGGAGTGTCTATTTGCAAATTAAGTTGCTTACTAATAAATCAGGGCAAAACATGTGAAGAGAATTATCAATGAAAGTTAATTAATTGGGGCTGGGAACCCCGTTGCCAGCTCTTTTTGCAAAATTATTGGATAAGCGGATGTGCCACTAGTCCATTGGTGAAAGTCTGTCAGGCGTAAATGACAAGGTTGAAAGATAAAACACCACATACTTCCTCATGAGCTATAAAACATTGACACAAATTGAGAAGTACTTTTGAAGGTTTTAAAGGTAGCACATGAAAATTTACCTGGAATGGTTTGAAATGCCATGCATAGGTATTTATGGTGGACACTTTGGAATAACTTGGTTTTCAGGGGTTTGGAAGCACGAGCAGCATTCCCGCTCAGTACAAGTGAAGGCTAACAATAGACTGGGAAGCGACAATCAAGAGAGCAATAACCGTCATAATCATGCTTGCGATAAAATAAAATTAACGGAGGCATAAAAGTGATACAAGAACTCTGAAGCAAAGTAAATCATCGAGGCTTAATTGACTTTTGTTTTTCAGTCATATGCATGCGTGAGCATGTGCCAAGTCAATTCAAATGAATTATTCAGAGGAGGATACCACAATGTCATACCTATCTATGAATAAAACAATGCAAGCAAATATTTATGACATGCTACTCATTATTAATAATTGGAGCTAAACATGAGAGGTCATGAACTACTAGACTTTCATTAAATGACATATACCTCACATGAACCAACTAAGCATGCTCACATGGATGAGTATATATACAAAAATGAAAACAAATAGAGTTCATACCAGCCTCTCACCACAGTCGAGTTGTCGTAGATCGTCATTATTGCCTTTCACTTGTGTGGCTTGAATAATATGAAATGAAAACCAAGCTCCCCAACCACCGGAGACCGCTGAACTCCATAATAAACTTTACAAAACCGAAGAAGAACAACAAATATTTTTGGTGTTTCCGAATTGGAAACAAGAACGAAAGTAAAATCTTTTTGGATTTTCTCATAGCAAACCAACAATAGTAAATAAAGCAAAATAGGAACAAGAAACCAAATAAACAAATGATAAACAGAAATAACAGAAATATTTTTGGTCTTTTTGTTTTTTAGAAAAGAAACAAAGCAAAAACAAGAGAATGAAAACTAAAAGAGTCACATAAAAGCAAAGTGGCAGAAATCCGCCAAACTTGACATCAGTACAGTAATTATTTTTTTTGAAAATCTTCTCATTGTTCAACTCGAAAAGTGCGAAAGGTAGATAATAACCTGGGGAACATGCATAAAAATTGGCTGCTCAAAATAACGTTCTGGCGATTTTTAGGATTTTTTTTAGTATCAGTCCAAAATCTGTTTTTTAGACAGCACTTCCCCAAATATCATCTTCCTCATATTAGAGGCAACCATCGGCACATAAATGAAATAAAAAAGTAAAAGTAAAGGCTACTACAGTAGTAACAACCTTCAAAAACTAAAATAAGAACCTACTGAAATAAAAAATAACCGAAAGAGAAACAACCAAAAGAAGCGAAACAAGTATATACGAATGACCGGCAATTGTAATATGCAATGAATGAGTGATGCCGGCATACCTCCCCCCAAGATTAAGATTTTGGCCTAAGTGGAGATTAACCCCAGCGAGGGTCAGGGTTCCACGCCGGTGGATCATACATGGCGTGGTCGTAATAAGATCCCTGTGCAGAAGAAGAGGATGAAGGCTCCACATGCCCAAAATGCCGATGTGAAGAACTTGCTGCATCGGATGACAAGTCGAGGGGTTCCTCGGCCTCCTCCATGCCGTCCCCTGCGTGATGGCCGCTCCTCTCTATGTATGCATCAAGTTCATCTTCTGTGACCGACCAACTTTCTCTGGAATCAAGGTTAAACAAAGCAGGTGCATGCAATCCAACTAGCCTTTCAGATTTAGTTACTCTCCACTTTTTCTTGAAAAAGGTTATCTCATAGTACAGGTTATTCAAATTAGACCAATTAGAAACAAAGTCATGTTTTATCATGGAAACAATATCAAGTTTCTCTATAGAGAGCTGAACATCAAGAGAGTGAGGTTCTACACCATGCATAGCTAGCAAACGAGAGGCAATGAGACCTCCACAAATTCCTCCTTTATCACGGTTAGTAGCAAGCCTAAAAGCTATCGGAGCACCCAAATTATAAGTTCTATCACGTTGCAATACAGCAGCTAGGAAAACCAAGTCATAGATGGATAACTTATTTGCATTCTTTCTAGCAAGAACACACTTGGTGATAAAGTAAGCAAAATAGCGAATAGATGGGAGTTGAATACTACGAATTTTACCACTCTCATTCGAGAAGCTTCTCCCTTGACAGATCATCTCGTATAGATTCAAGAGTTGCCGTGGCAGCCCCCTAATCTTCTCATGTGATCCCCAATGTGGCACTTTAATAGCTGCACAAAAATCGTCAAAGGGCAAGTTGATAGTTTTATTGTAGATTTTATATCGAACCATGGGGTTAGGTTGGGACCAATGGAATTCAAAATCCTGCACCACTGACATGGTTACTTTTGCATATTGGTAAGGTTCACCAACAAAAAACATCTTCTAACCCTGCATTAGAAATTAGATTTTGAACATCCTGAAAAATTCATGCACTCTTCATGAAATCGGTGCATGGGTAGTAGGAGGGGAATACCCCCTCTTCACGGTGGACTCTCATAACTTCATGCACCTCCAATTCATGTTGGTTGAGCTGGTGTCTATTCCACTCCATTTTCTGAATTTTTTCAACAATCATTATAAAAGTTGATTTTGAGACATATAAATGAGGGAAACTACTATAGGAACTTGATAGAGTACTAAACATGCATCAAAACTAATTTTTACAACTTAGAACAAGCATGCAAACTCACTTAACATGTCACCTACAGCAGCAAAATACTCAAGATATACTCAACCAAACAGAATTCTATTTGGATAATCGGAGGAGTCACATACCGGAGAACAAATACCCCAAATCTCAGCGAGCAAAGATGGGCTGAGCAAAGAGATCAAAAATCTCGAGCAAGAACAGCAAGAAACTCGGGTTTGAACAATGGTGGTGTGTTTTCCCGTGAAAGAGAGTGGAGTGGCAGATGGATGAGTGAGTGGAGGGCCAGGTGGGGCCCTCCCCACAGGGCGGCGCGGCCCCCATGCTGGCCACGCCTGCACATGAGGTGCACCCCTGGGGTGCCCCACTGGTCAGCCCCAGGCACTCCCAGGTTGCAAATTTAAAAATAGGACCAGTGGTATAATTTTTGTAAATTTTTGAAAACTTCGAAAAATGCACATTTCTGGGTGTTAAAATAACTGTTTCAGAGCAGAAAAAGATTTTCAAAATTTTAAACAACTAAAGTATCTTGCAAACAAGTAGTATTACAGAAAGTAAAACAAGTGTGGAGAAAGAAAGAAATGTTGTTTAGCTCTTCCATGCATTTAAAATGTACTTGTTAACAAGGTTGATCAAGTCTTGCCACCAAATAAATTTTACATGACATAAGAAGAAATAAACCTCAAATCAATCATGTTACCTTATATTGTATTGATATGGACCCAATCATAATATTTTGATATCCTTGTTCAGGCTCATATATAGGACAATCAATAACTCCCACTTTGATAGTTCTCAAATTAGAATTTGTATTAACTCCATAGACTTTATCAATCCTCTTGGGAAAATAAACAGTATGCTCCTTGTCATCAACATTGAAAGTAACTTTTCCTTTATTGCAATCAATAACAGCCCCTGCAGTGTTAAGAAAAGGTCTTCCAAGAATAATAGACATATTATCATCTTCAGGCATTTCCAACACAACAAAATCAGTTAATATTAAGCAATTATTAGCAACTTGAACAGGAACATCCTCACATATACCAACAGGAACAACAGTAGATTTATCAGCCATTTGCAAAGATATATCAGTTGGTATCAACTTATCTAAATAAAGTCTCTTGTAAAGATAAAAAGGCATAACACTAACTCCTCCTCCCAAATCACATAGAGCAGTTCTAACATAATTATTCTTGATGGAACAAGGGATAGTCGGTATACCTGGGTCTCCCGGCTTCTTTGGAACCTTGCCATTGAAAGAGTAATTAGCAAGCATAGTGGAAATCTCCTCATTAGGAATTTTCCTTTTGTTAGAGACAATATCTTTCATATACTTTGAATAAGGAGGCAATTTAATAGCATCAGTCAAAGGGATATGCAAGAACAAAGGTTTCATCCAATCACAAAATTTATTATAGTGTTCTTCCTCCTTTGATTTTAGTTTCTTAACAGGAAAAGGCAGTTGCTTTTGAACCCAAGGTTCTCTTTCATTACCATGTTTCTTAGCAATGAAATCTTCTTTAGTATACTTTTTATTTTTAGCATGCTTTTCAGGTTCATCTTCAACCTCTTCTTTGTCAAAAACATCATTCTTATCATTATCTTTATCATGTTCATTACCACTTTCAGTTTCAGCATCAGAAATAGAAATACTATTAGAATCATTAACAGGCTCAGAAGATTCTACAACAGTTTTATGTTTCTTCTTCTTTCTCTTAGAAGGAGCACTAGTTTCTTTAGTTCGTTGAGAGTATTGTTCAACTCTTTTGGGATGCCCCTCAGGATATAGAGGATCCTGAGGAGAAACACCACCTCTAGTTGTTACTTCATAAGCATGTTTTTCTTTAGAATTATTTTTTAACAAGTCATTTTGCACTTTAGTGAGTTGATCAATTTGAGTTTGAACCATATGAAAATGTTTAACAAGCATCTTAACATCATTGGAGGTTCTCTCCACAATATCATGCAATTTACTAATAGCTTGAGAATTTTCCATTAAATGATTCTCTACTCTCGTATTAAAATTATCTTGCTTAACAACATAATTATCAAACTCATCTAAACATTGATCAGGAGGTTTTGAGTAAGGAATATCTTCTTTATCAAAGCGTTGAAGAGAATGTACCTCAATCGTGGATGAAGGGGGAGTTATCTTACATAAATCTTCTATGGGGGTAAATTCTTCACATCTTCGGATTTAATACCTTTCTCTTTAAGAGATTTCTTGGCTTCCCTCATATCTTCATCATTTAATTCAATCATACCCTCTTCTTCAATATTGGTGTTGGGGTTGGTTCGGGTGTAGTCCAATCATCATGATTTTAGCTTATTCTAGCCATTAATTCTTCGACCTTCGTCCTGGAGTTCTTTTCCTGAAAACACAACCAAGCATAACTATCCAGGTATGCCCTAGACTCAATGGTTAGTCCACTATAAAATATATCAAGTAAGTCATGCTTTTCCAAATCATGTCCAGGCCAAGCTCTAAGAAGAGAGCAAAACCTTGCCCAAGCTTCAGGCAATTTCTCTCCATCTTCCTGGTCAAAACTATAAATTTTCTGCAAAGCAATATGTTGAGCACTAGCAGGAAAATATTTTCGAAAGAAAACATCAAGCAAACCATTTGGACTATCAATAGAATCAGGAGGCAAACTATTATACCAAGTTTAAGCATCATCCTTTAATGAGAAAGGAAAAAATTTAGCAACAAAATAAGTATGCTTCTAGGTATCATCAGAAAACAAGCTACTCAAAGTAGAAAGCTCAATCATGTGCTCTACAACACTTTCTTTTTCAGTACCACAAAAAGGTGTTTTCTCAACAATAGCTATATGAGATAAATCAAGAGAAAAATCATAATCCTTATCCTTAATGTTTATAGGAGATGTGGCAAATTTAGGATCAGGAGACAATTTATATCTAATAGCACGTTGTGCAAGAAGCTTTTTAATGTTACTTGCACCAGTAGTAGCATTACATTTATCAATAAAATCATCATCAAGTTCCACATAATCTTCATCAAGATCATCACTAGAGTGTTCAACAGACTCAGGTGAATTAACAGGTGTAACAGTATTTTCATTAGGAATTTCAGTATTTTCAATTTGTCTAGACCTAGCAATTGTAGCATCTAGAAAATGACCTAATGAACCATTATCATCAAGAACAATAGAAGCATCATCAAGATTATAAGAGGAATTTTCAGATTCAGCAGAAGTACCAGCATGTGAAGCTTGTGGTGGTGAAACAAGTTGACTTATCACGTATGGTGAATCAAGAGCAAGCAGAGGTACTCAGAGTTGTACCTTTTCTTGTAGTGGATGGTAATATGGCGACTTTAGCATCGCGAGGTTTACCCATGATGGAGGATTTGCAGCAAACAATATCAATTCAGGTGAACTTGCAAATAAAGCTATGCTCCCCGACAACGGCGCCAGAAAATAGTCTTGATGACCCACAAGTATAGGGGATCACAACAGTCTTCGAGGGAAGTAAAACCCAATTTATTGATTCGACACAAGGGGAGCCAAAGAATATTTGTAAGCCTTAACATGGGAGTTGTCAATTCAGCTGCACCTGGAAACAGACTTGCTCGCAAGAGTTTATCAGTAGCAACAGCTTTATAGCGATAGCGTGAGTGAAATATAAGCAGCAGTGTAATAAAGACAGCAGTAGTGCTTATAGTAAACAACATGATTAAAATATTGTAGGCATAGGGATGGATGAACGGGCGCTGCATGGATAAGATAACTCATGTAATAATCAAGACAAGGCATTTGCAAATAATAATAAAACAGTATCCAAGTACTAAATAACCATAGGCATGTGTTCCGTATATAGTCGTACATGCTCGCAATGAGAAACTTGCACAACATCTTTTGTCCTACCAGACGGTGGCAGCCGGGCCTCTAGGGAAACTCATCGGTAATTAAGGTACTCCTTTTAATAGAGTACCGGAGCAAAGCATTAACACTCCGTGAACACATGTGATCCTCATATCACAGCCTTCCCCTCCGGTTGTCCCAATTTCTGTCACTTTGGGGCCTCGGGTTCCGGACAACAATATGTGTATACAACTTGCAGGTAAGATCATAAAACAATGAATATCATCATGAATCAATAACATGTTCAGATCTGAAATCACGGCACTCGGGCCCTAGTGACAAGCATTAAGCATAACAAGTTGCAACAATATCATAAAAGTACCAACAACGGATACTAGGCACCATGCCCTAACAATCTTATGGCTATTACATGAACAATCTCATCCAATCCCTACCATCCCCTTCAGCCTACAGCGAGGATTTACTCACACATGGATGGGGGAAGCATGGATGGTTGATGGAGAGGCGTCGGTGGCGATGATGACGATGATCTCCTCCAATTCCCCGTCCCGGCAGGGTGCCAGAACAGAGTTTCTGATCCCGAAAGTAGAGTTTTCGATGGCGGCGGAGTTCTGGATGTCTTCTTGCAAATTGGTCGAACCCCCGTGCGTTTTTAGGTCAAGGGCTTTAAGTAGTCCAGAGGGAAGCGTCGGGGGCTGATACGTCTCCAACGTATCTATAATTTCTTATGTTCCATGCTACTTTTATGACAACTAGCAGAGTGGCCCGCGCTCACGCGCGGGCTACACTTTAATAGGTTTTTCAGTTTTATTTATTATCTATTTAATATATAGTAATCTTTGGAAGTTAATGAAAATTTAACTTCTAAGTAAACTTTAGGATTACATTTATTATATATCACTTAATATACTTTGTATTTTGCGTAGGTTTTAAAATTTTATTTTATCTTACCTAATATAGTATCATATTGAAAAGAACTTTGTAATGACAAAAAAAAATTACGGATAATATTTTTATATTTAAAGTAATTTTTTTATCAAAGAAAATACGCGAAAAACGAAGACGCCTTATTTACAAAACCCTCTCGAGGGAGTAAACAATAGTACTCCTCCGTGTTTGCATATAAGGTCATCACATATTTGTAGGCAAATCTTTAACTAATAATTTAACCAAGAAAATATGAGATATCTCCCCGAATATATTTCTTCGGACTCAAGTTTAGAAGATGTTTCTGGCAACAGTTTTTTTCGTATGAAATCATATTTTGGTGACCAAATCAGTTGTCAAAGTTTTCGTAGAACTATCACATTGGCCTTAGAGCATCTCTAGCCGCGTCCCCCAAATGGCGCCGGATCGATCGTTTAGGGAACGCGTTTCCTTCGGGCCACGTTTGAGAGATGTCGCTCCCCAGCCGCGCCCCCCAAACTCGCCCCCAAAACTTTAAAATAACGTTGTATTTCTATTTTAATAGATAGAAGAAATTTGTAGGTACGGTGAAGAAATAAGCTGTAGTAACTTAAACAAATTACATATAAAAACTTCAAAAAAAACATAAACAAATTACATCTAAAAACTTTGAATAAAATGAACTAATTTTTTAAACTACTTCCTCTTTGATGGTCCCGCCTCATCATCCTCACGGTGGCGCTTCCTGCTCATCATCTCTTTCGAAGAATCGGTGTCGTTCGACGCGTCGGAGGAACTTGTGTCCCCCTCATCGTTGGCGGTGCTCGCTGGCTGCGCCTTCTCCTTCGCTTTCGCCTCCGCCTCCGCCTTCGCTCGGACCCTTGCCGCCGCCGCCTCCTCAACCTCTTCCTCCTCCTCCTCGTCGGCCTCCCAATTCTCCTCGATGTTCGTCGGCGGGGAACCATCGCTGCTAGGCGTTGCAACTCTGTCCCACCAATGCCGCCATCCCGGTGGCTTCCCTTCGCTGTCGGTGTCTGATGGCGGAGAGAGGAATGAATGGCGCCGACTGGTTGTAGATCGGAAAGCGCATACGTAGGGTCTTATTGAGTGCGGATGAATGGTTGCGGCGGCGCAGATATCGAAGAGAGCGGCGGCTGCTTTTCAGCGGAGTTTGCGCTCCATTCCGACGGTTCGCGCATCGATCAACGCGGTTGCCGCAGTGACGGTTCCCCTTGCTGGCAACTGCACCGTAGCTAGGTAGGTGGCGGTTGGGCATCCATTCGTGAGTTGCTGACGCGTCGATCCCGCGTCTCCTCGTCTCGCTTCTCATTATGTTCGGCGTGCCTGGAGCGTCTCCACCGGACTCGAGATACCGGACACCGTATTGAGCGCCTTTGATCACAAATAACCTTTGGAACGCACTGCTTGGAACAAAATTTTATCCGGCATGTGCCGCTTTGGGACGGCCGGAGATGCTCTTATAATATAGGAACACAAAACTGAGGGAGTATTATAATTTGTTTTGAAAACGTTATTATTTTTACCATAGGCACAGCTCACCGTTCCGGTTCTTTCTTTGTCCAGAAGCTTGTGTCCAATCCAGTTAGCATCTATCCGCTCGCATCTAAAAAATAAGTCTCCGCTCCCAGGAATTCTGAGAAATTAGATCGCTGATTCTATCCCTCGCACATAAATAGAGCTTCAGCTGGAGAATTAGGTATTGCAGTTGGATTTGGAGAACCATCCCGCACCGCGGAGCGGAATTGGGTGAGGCGATTTCGGTCGTATCAGGAGCTCCAGTTTTGCTGCGCATATTGGTGCTAATGGTCGGCGATCTTTGGCCGTCTAAGTCCTGGTGCCTTACGTTTTTGTGAATCAGCGAGGTCGCCGAGATGAATTGGTACGGCCTTTTTTTTTATTTCCAGTCTGCAAAGTACCAATTTATCCTGTTGTGGTATCAAACGTTTTTTCTTCATCCTCTCATCTTATTTTGTGATTTCAATCTCAGTGTGAGATCAACACATGGTGAACACATTAGTTTTGTAGTTGGTGTTGGTATGCATTTCTGTACTTTAACCTATGGTACATTTACAATTTTACCAATTGACAATTTAATTTGTCTGCTGTCTGACTTACTAATGAAACGTATATTGTAAGGTTGTGCTTGTTATATAAATATGATTGTTTTTTAATGCCCCCTCCACTTTTTTTCCGGGCTTGGGACCGGCATCGGCAGTGTTAGGCCCCCTACCCCCCCACATGTATCTAACAAAATGAAGTAGTGTTATTTTTTATTTTTTATTATTTCTTATTTTTATCATTTAGGTGTTTGCACATGAATATTTATCTATTTAGAAGCATAAGCACATGAATGTAAATTCACCTGTGTACATCTATTTTTTTACACTGCATATGTCACGGTTCTCCATAGTTATAATTATTTTGAAAGAAGAATAATAAAAGAAATAAATAAAGTGCAGTTGTACTATACAATATAATAGAACCTTGAAGCATGTTTCTTATTTTTTGAGGGTAGTAGACCATATCCATGATGCCGTATAGTGCATAAGAACCTGTAAGTATATACATACATAAGTAATTTACGTTAATTGAAAGTTGTTTTGAGGCAAATGATAGGTTTCCTTTCTAATTATATAGGAAAAATATGTTATTTCTGTGATACCTTTAGAAAATTTCTTTGTAGACTATGTTCTTGACAATATCATCCTGTTTGCTATCTTCGTCATTGACCATGACCCGCAGCCCGTCCCTTCTTGTCACTCTTGAGAATGCTACGTATAGTTGTCCGTGCGTGAAGACTTGTTTTGGTAGATATAATCCCACCATGTTTAGAGACTGCCCCTGGCTTTTGTTGATTGTCATAGCAAAGCACACCGAAATAGGATATTGTCTCCGTTTAAGAATGAATGGCCAAGCTGATTCTGTTGGTGACATAATTATTCTTGGAATATAGACCTTTTCACCCACTTGAGTTCCTGTTATTATCTGTGCCTCGATGAATCTTCTTCCAAGTTGAATAATTGTCATCCTTGTACCATTGCATAACCCTGCACTTTGGTTGATATTACGCAGGAGCATCACGGGTAGACCTACTTTTAGTTTGAGCTCATGGTTTGGGATTCCAGGGAATGTTAAGCTGTTTAGAAATTCCGTTGGGTATAGCATATCTGTTTCTCCATTTAAGGTTGCTGCTTTGCATACTGTGTCGCAGCTTAGATAAGTTTTTTCTTCACCTTCAAGTTGATCCATGATATATTCATTTATCTCGCGGACTGTTTCATTCCTTGGACATAAGATTGCTCTTTCTTCTAAAAATTCTCGTTGGCGGTACCTCTCCTTCAAATTTGGATATATGCTTTCTACAATTGTCTTTTTTGGATCATTACCTTTTTTTAGTAGTATGTCATTTGGTATTTTTACCAATTCTTCACCTTCTGCTGATGTATTTTTTCCATCGCCAATATTGAGGATCCAGTCTGCAAATTCTGCTACCTTTTGTTTCTCTGTTACATCATCTGTCATGCTATTGAGTCGCATGTTTTTTGTTAGCTTGAGTGTATGGAAGTGTTTCCAAAGATACGACCTTTTAATTGATGCAGTGACTATGTTGTGTCGTCTTCCCTTTGGTAAAACTGGAAGTATCTGGCGAAAATCCCCTCCTAGAACCACTGTCATTCCACCGAATGGTCTCTCGCTGCTTTTATCATTCTTATGCCTTAATATATCCCTTAGAGTTCTGTCGAGTGCCTCGAAACATATCTTGTTTGCCATTGGAGCCTCATCCCATAGTATTAGGGATGTCTTTTGTAGCAGTTCTGCCAAGTGTGTGCCTTGTCTGATGTCACATGTTGATTCTTCTGTAAGGATCAGTGGGATGTGGAACCTTGAGTGAGCTGTTCTACCTCCCTGTAGAAGCAGCGCGGCAATACCACATGACGCCACTGCTAGTACTATCTTGCCTTCAGAACGCAATTTTGTTGTGATTGCCTTCCACAGATAGGTCTTACCTGTTCCACCATATCCATCGACAAATACCTGTTTTCCCAAATCTTTATCAATTGATTCCATTATTGAATCAAATGCATTTAGCTGTTCAGAGTTAAGATTACCAAAGATCCTCAAGTGCTCTTCTTTTTGCTCCTCTTTGTTGTAGCTCATCTCTTCATTAAGCAGCCTATTTCCAAGTTCCTTTATCTCTGAAGAATTTGGAAGTTCTATTCCTGGGTATTCATTAAGTGTCTTTCCAGCTTGTCTCATGAGCTTCTCTATTTCCACCAAGGCGTGTCCTTGCTTCTGTGAAGCTGTCAGGCAAAGTGTAGGATAGTTCAAGAGTTTTCTCTGTCTGTACTCCACATCCTCGCTTAGAACCTCCCAGCATGATTCCCACAATAGTTTAGGATTTGTGACTTCGCAATGGCATAGGATTGTTGTGAAAAGTTGTCTTAGCTTGTTGCCAGTCGCCCAATTTGATGCCTCCTTGATGCACTCAAGCCACTCTTTGTCGTCATCAAGAAATCCTAGTGCTTCACAAGCTGCTTTGTATGATGTGTGGACAATTCCATTTACAGTTCGTATGTCTTCGAAAGACGTGCATCCTTTGACAACGTTAAGTAACATACGCATGTAATATTTTTCGCCGCTTGCTGGATGGGCATAATATATTCTTCCAACTGATCTTCCTTTCTTCCTTTTTGTCCACTTTGCCTGTTTCTTATTCCATACCCATTTTGACGGAAAATCTGCATATGTTAGTTGTCTGGCTTCTTCACATATCTTGTTTGTCTCCATCCACTGTGTAAATTTAGTGATTCCTACTCTTTCTTTCCGTACGATCTTTGTTAAATCTGTAGAATCAGAAAAAATGACTTGTTGCTCATTCTGCAGGTGGAAGGGCAACCTTTCAACACAGGGATCGCGGAAGTGCATCTCGAACTGGAATATTCTCCAACATGCGTCGTTTCCTGATATATACGTGCATTCGAGGTACTTCTTGATCTCATCATTTTCTATTAGTGCTGTTGCCTGGTCATCACCTTTATTTATGTACTTAAAAAGGTATTTTATGGATAGAGATCTGTTGCACACCTCTACATTTATGTGTGCTTGATACTTTACCAATAGATTTCTATTGTATGGGACAACGTATCTGTTATCCAATTTGACTTCCCCCTTTTGTATGTATCTTTTGTCGTCTCGCCTTCTATATACAGGGTAGCCTTCTTCATCGATGGTTGTATTGGTGTTAAACTTCCTTGGAAACTTCCTTATACATCTGTTGTCGACCATGCATGGTGCATTCGTGTTGGCTGCACCACATGGTCCATGCATCATGAAGTTTTCAACAGCTTCATATCCTTCTGGATCGATATCCTTATCTGGGATCTCCGCACTGGTTATCTTGTCTACCTCTGATGGTTCTGGATATCTGTGTTTCTTTTCTTTTTTCTCGAGGAATATAACTATGTGGGCATGCGGGAGGCCTCTTTTTTGGAACTCTATTGTGTATATAACTGCAATTTAATAAATTTTTGTTAGTTCATTTTCAATAGAAAGAAATAAACATTAGTGATGAAGTCAGTAGATTATTACTTGCGAGTGTTTTTCCGAAGTATTCTCTTTCTTTTATGTCTCTCATGAACTCCTTGAGCTTTATGTGGAACACTCGGTCAACAATATCCGGTCTTTCCCATGCTGTTTGCCCTACTTCATTTAGCATATATTGAATCTCCGGCCAAGCTGCGTTACACGTGAATGTGACAAATAGGTCTGGGTATCCAGCCCAACGGCATATTGCCATGGCATCTTGGTAGTTTTGTATTTTGTATCTTGGGCTATCTGTGACGCTAGATGGCATTAGTATTCTCTTTCCTACTTGGTCTGCCCTTGTATCTCCTCTCTCTATTGCATCTTGCAAGCCAGCATATAGTTCCGTCCTTAGGGTTCCTTGATGTCTTCTGATCCAGTCTAGCCTGTACTGCAAAATGCATGCAAAGGCATCCACAATGTATTGCAACGTAAGCTTTTCACACATGAGCAAGTGCATCGACTGGTTAGTACGTTGTTGTAGACGATAAGCATAGTATTCCAACATTGTGACATGCTTCCTCTTGAATTCTCTTCCTTGCCTTACTATGTAAGGTATATTTTCTCTGTACCCATCTTCTCCGTAGGGGAATAGCAGTGGATATTGCATGGCCATGAATTTGGGATGGTTCTCTGATATTCTTCTTGGTTTCATGTTTTTGTACTGAACAATGATGTCCCGTCCTTTTATATTTTCTGTTGTATCATTCACAATCAGAGCTGCAACTTCAGTAGCAGGTGGCATGTCATGTGGTCTTCCACTTGCAGGGCGTTTATTGATTAGCTTTAGTTTGACGTCATGATAGTCACCTTCTTTGAATCTGTCCCTTGCCATTCTGAAAGTTTTTGCTAGTATATTTTCTCTATCCAACATATTTTTAAGGCCTTCAACTGTGTGAGGATCTATTGACTTCCTTTTATCTTCCGATGTTGACGCCATAATCCTGTTATTTACCTCATTTTCAGTGTTATAGATGTAAAGTTGTGCCCAGCGTGGCTTGTCTTGACCTTCAGGTAGCAGAGTACCAATTTTGTGGTAGTTTTGCCCACTCATTTTAAAAACATAAGGTCCACTGCCATTGTTTATTGCTTTGTCAACCTTTCCTCCCATTGAGGTGAAAGCAAACATGGAGTTGTACAATCTGATATTCTGCATGTAGTTTTTTGATCTCTTGCCACTGTCTCTCTTCAGCAATTTCATAAGGTAAGCAGGTGGCTCTTTTAAAGTTGGCAAATCAACCTTGCCCTGTTGGCAACATAGTCCAAAAGTGGGCGTGCTTTTCCCTTTACCTTTGGTTCTTTCTTCATACCAGAAAATTGCACCACATCGTTCGCACTTGCAGGCTGGTATTCCGATGTTCCAAATCTTCATATCAGTCCTTTCTGATGTCCTGTTCAAGATACTTAGAATCATTTTAAATATTTGAAATGGCTATTATTGTTCATAATAATCAAAGTTAATACAACTTACATATTTGTCGATTTTTTTGTTATCCTAGATTGAGATGATGTTTTCCTTGTATTATTTCTAGTCCTGTACACGAACATAAGACAATATCATATCATTGAATATTCATTTTGCTGACTGATTTTTTGTACTTACCTTGTAGTTTTACCGGTCTGACTGATTATCAGTCTTTTATTTGGTGCTTCTTTTGCATTGCTCTTGCTTTGCATCTTTCTTTTCCTATTTAGTCTTGCTTCTCTAGCTACCTCTGCGGAATTTCTTGCCCTGCATAACAATCATTCCATTTAGACATTATTCCCGTGGCACTCCAAACTAAGTTGATAACTGGAAATACTTTGAGAAGATTTGCTTACCTCTCGTCATTCATAGACTGTTTTTGTGGTATAGGTGTGCGGTGTGGCACATCTCCACTTATTTCCGAATGTTGTCTGTTTTTCTTGTCCTTAAGTTTGATTCTCCTCGCCAATCTTGCACTTCTTGTTGTTTCTCTGGATTTACATTACTCAGACATTAAATAAAAACATTGACATGGCCAAGTCTAGATCACGTGCAAACTCACATTTTCGTAACTACATATTGTAGTTTTTACTTGTAGCCTTATTTTCCAATCAGATTTACTTAAAACTACAATATACAATATACAATTGTATGTGCTCTTCAATAACTCTAGGCATGTAGAACACTGTAGAAGGTACTACAATTTTATGATTATTAACCGATCACCTTGTTGAACTGCCTATTTGGTTGATTTTGACCATCTTTGCAGGTTTCTCAAAATCCTTGCTCTCTGTCACACCTTTTCTTTTCATCGTGTCTTCCTGCTGAACAATGAATGCATAATGGTAAGTGTTTAAAGTTGATGTTAAGCTCCAACTATTACATTAAAAGAAATTTGCGACTACCTTTCGCAGATAATGGGAACTATTATTACTATTAAAGTTTTGTGTATTTTAGATAAAATTTTCACCTTATGAATTCTTTATTGCTGTAGTCGAAGGAGATTTTTCTTTTGTAGCGTTGTAGTTACATGGGAGTAATTAAAGGCATAGATTTAGTGAACAATGAGATTGTAATTAATGAAGGAAACTATATATACATTAACGTCTCTATAATCACTGCTGTTTTCTAGACACATGTGAGGACAAAAGCTATTTTCTTCTTGATTTTCAACATAGATTGAACTTTTTATTTCTGACACAAAGTTATTCCAATCACGGCCATTACAGGTTTGGAAGATTTGTTTTCATGACCAATACTTTACCTGATGATTATTCCCTTCTGGTCCTAGAATTGAAGATCAAGCTTCAAGTTTCGTGATCAATGATTGTAACCTAGCATTGTAGTCACTTGTAAGTATATCAGACCACAGATCTATAATGAAATTGTAACTGAGGATGAAACTCGCGTATATATAGATCTAAATAGAAGAAAATATTCGACTGTGATGTGGTACCTTGAATTGGATGCGCCTTTGTCTTGTCGTCGATATTATATCTTCTCATGAAAACACCGATTGGATTTCACAATTTATAATGCCGAGGAGTTCTCTTATATATATATATAGATAGAAGCTAGTATCCCCAACTTCTCTGTTTCCTGTTTCCGTTTGATGTACGATCTCTTTTTTCCATTTTTCGTTCGGTCTATCACGATCTAATACGATACGTAAACCGATTTACTCGAAGGTTCCTATTTCGTAAGCGTCTTTGCATTTTGGGCTGCCATGGACTTTTATGGGTGGACTTTCTGGCCCATGTACACATGCACCAGGAAAAATCATCGCTTTCCCTAGAAATAAGACTCAGCACCACCGCTTTCTCTCTCTTGCGTTATCTCTCTTGCGACTGATCCTCACACAGCAGACTCCTGAGCTAGTTAGGTTTGGATTAATATTTCCCAAATTCCCCTCATCTCACGGGGTAGTCCACGGTGAGGAGCTGAGTACCCAGTAGACTTGCGGCCGGTCGGCCGGAACGGCGAGGAAAGAGGAAGCGAACCCCTAGTATTTGTGATTCGCCCCTACTTCTTCTTGTCATCTTCTCCAAATTCACCTCCTGTTAGTTCTCATATTTCAGTCCCTAGCTCATATTCTGCGTCAACGGGTGGTTACAGTGATGGTGACGATTTCGGTAGATTAACAACATCAAATGAAGTTAGGGCGAGAAGCGACCAACATCGGGGCTCACACGGTGACTCTGACGACCTCTGCCCTTGAAAGCGTCCAGGTTAGCTCACATCTAGTTACATTCTGTTAGCTATATCACTTATTTATTCGATTATTGCTTTATCTAAACCTTTGATTTCTTCGACGCGTTGCCGGAAGGGCGGGCAGCGCAAATGTGCGGGGAAGCATCGTCGGGGAATGAATTGGGTGAGTAGGGATACACCGGCGAGGAGTGTTGGTAGGAAGAGGTGTCGGGAGGGTCGTCTGGCGTTGCAGGTTGCAGCCAGTGCGGGGAAGATGGGGTTGTGGGGTGGTGTGTGGTGGGTATCTGGTGTGCGGTTATGGTGATGGTGTCGATGCCGGTATATTGACAGCAGCAAATGAAGCTACAGGGAGAAGCAACCAACCGTGGGGCTTTCACAGCGACTCCGACACCTCTGCCATGGCGAGCGTCCAGGTTAGCTCCTTTGTTTTAATTGTATCTTTTTGCACTTGTTAATTTGATACTTGGTTTACCTGAACCTTTGGTTTGTACTGATATGTGTTTACATCCATGCACTTGGCTGGGCGATGCTTAGTGTTATGAGTCTGAACTGTAAGCGTATCAGAAGTGGATAAATTTACTTTTGCACAACACAAATAATAGCCAAAATCCATTGTCTTGTAGAGAGTAATATAAACTAATTGCATTACGAATGGGAATTACTATTAAGTATATAGAGTATGTAGAACATATTTGTATAACTTCACTCTAAAACACTTGCTACTGTCTCTTGCCTAGCCTGTGTAAAATTCAGGTGCCTTTCTAATCCTCTTTGGCCTGTCTTGATAGTTACTGGGATGCAAGACTTGTGGTATATTCTTCTCTTCTTCTTTATTCATATTTTTGCAGTTAGTATTCTTCTTCTTCTTCTCTGTTTTCCCTGTGGTTTTGGCGTCCCATTCTTCAGCATAGTCATTTGTGATATTCTCAGTATGGTTTTTCTTTTTTCTCTGTAAAAATACAACATCAGTGTTACTATTGAAATAGTGTAAATATGAAATTTACACATCATCGTGATGTATACCTTGTTAATTTTTTTACTTCCTTTCCTATGTTTGTTTATTTCATGACTCCGTTGCTCTTTTACCTGTGAAAAGATATGTTTTTGTTTGAGAGCTTATATATAACAAATATGTGCTGTTCTTTCTCTATGGAAGTACCTCATCATTAATATCTTCATTGATGCCATCAGAATTTGTACCACTTCTTTTTTCATCTTCTTCCTGTAAGATAGAACACCGTAATTTACAATGTAAGAGAGAATGTGGTTTATTGTTGAAGTAGTCATATTTCTATATCTTGTACACTTCTTAAAATTGGAGTACCTCTTTATTCATATTTTCATTGGTGAAATCAACACCTGTGCCGAAAATTTCGTAATTTTCTTTGTCATGTACCTATAAGATAGAATAACGCAACATGTCATCATTGAAAGTATTATGTATAGATATTTTGAATAAGAGTCATGCATTTTCAGTAGAATACCTCATCATCCAGAAGACTCTTTGTAGCAATGTTTTTGCTATATCTGGGAACAACCTTATTCACTTCATTTTTAGATGTTCTTCTTTTTCTTGTCCGTCTGTTGTTTTCCTTCTCCTCTCTCACACCTCTTCGGAATCTCTTCTTGTGTCTCTTCCCTTCCTATGAAATATCATTCATAAACTATATCATATAATGCTCCGTGATACCAAAAAATAGTTAATAGATATAGAATGAGAATAAGAAAGTATCTTGATAGAATACCTCATCATCTACAAGTCTCTTTTTAGCAACTTCTTTATCTTTTTTACATCTCTTGTTGTGTTTCTGCTGTCTCACATCTTTTTTCGATCTTTTACGGCCATCCAGTTTTTCATCTTTTCCACATCTCTTGATTTGTTCATCCTTTTCCTATGAAAATATCATTAGTAAAGCAATTGTGTATGTTTCAAATATATTTATTTGAATAGTGACAACTACATTTGGTGAAGTAGACTATAAAGGGATAAATGACAATCTGATTGGAAATTCTAATTCTGTGATCTTGAGATTTGTGCGACATTGAAAAGTGGCATGAAATTGCTATCTCAAAAATAGAAAGAAAGAAATATATATATATATATATACACATATATATATATGTTTTTCATGAAACGTGCATTTAACAACTTGTAGACTCATATGCTAGATGTGCTAGTAATGCCCAGATTGCAATTCCGCAGATGTTAAAAGTAAAAAAAACTTTTTCTTAGATGACAATACCTCATTATTCATATCTTCAATGGATAAATCATAATTTGTACCGGTGATTTCACCCTCTTCTAGCTCTACCTGTCAGATAGAATACCATAATTTAGAGTACAACATATGATTTGGAGCTTTAAACCAATATGTAAAAGAATATGCTTCTATACTTAAGTTAGAGTACCTCGCTGCTGATTTTATTTCCTTTCGCTATTCTTTTGAATTTCTTGTGCATAGGAATTTTGACATGTCTAGAGTCATTATCTGAATCATCTTCTATTATAATTACCTCTGAACATGAGTTTTGACCGTTTGATTCTTTCTTTTCAGATCTATGTACCTACATTTTATTGACAGTATCATAATCATAGTATTTATTTAATATATATATACAGTATATATATATAAGATGAGAAGTATTTTGAATAGAATACCTCATCATCAAGAAGTTTGTTCTCTGTATAGACTATTTGGACATTGCAAGAAGAATTCTTATTGACATAGTTTTTATGTCTCTTATTTGTCCCCCTCTTTTAGTTGTCTTTAGAATAGTTTTTGACTCATCCTGCATGTTTTTCTAATATCATATGTAAAAAAGAATGTATACTATATATTTTCATTGGATATAGAAAGTCATAAGTTCCTAATACAGTACCTCTTCATCATGATGATTTATTTTTTCAATAGATATTTTGCTCTTCTTGGAAGAACACGGTCGCTCAGATTTTTTAGATCTTTTCCTCGACCCATCGTCTTCAATCTTTTGCAGAACCTTTTTCTTAGAAGATGTAGAGATCTCCTTTTCACACATATCATTCCTCTTGGCTTTTTTTGCATTACTGCAGGAGTACTTTCCCTGTAACAATTGTGGTAATATTCAAATTAAACTAAAGGATATGGATACTTATGACAGTAAAACTATTTGTTAGTCGCAATACCTCATTATGTGGACTTTGCGTAACATAATTTGAAGAATCTTCTGTTTCTTGGCTCTGTAGTATGCCCTATGATAACATACTCATTATAAATTCTTAAACCATTTGGGAATAAAATATAGTTTGGTAAATCATTTGAAAAGTATGAAATGTACATGAGCATACCTCTTCAATTCTTTCGTTTAAATATTCCATCTCAAGGTTATCCTTAGGTTCAAAAGTGTAGCTCACTTTATAATTTTCCATGCACTCTTCCAAATTCCTTGAGTTCAGCTTCAGTCGGAATATGAGTGTTGTACCACAAAGGTCTTGAATAACATCCGGAATTGTGTTGCTAAATCCGACTTGCTCTAGAAGGGTAGATGCACTTATGCTACCTAGAAGTCTCTGTGCTACCTCATTAAACATCACAAAGGTTGTTGTTGTCGTCTCATCCCTTACCTTCAGTTTAAGTAGGTACCTAATATGATAGTGTTATTGTTCACTGCTACTTGAATTATAAAAAAATTAAAGATAATCTGATGTAGATATCATACTTACCGTAGATCTGCTTTTTCAGCTACTTCATTACACGAATTACAAATATAGTTATTCTTTTCCTTTCTTGCTGCAGAATAGCAAAGCTTGCATGACATGTACCACCAGCCTTTATCCGCTATAATCTCATCAATTGTTGCTTTGGTTGTACATACGAATTCCTAATTTCAGGTGGGAGAAAGAAATGGTCGGATAACCTAACAATATTGGAATAGGTACAATATACTTGATGATCAAGGTTAGAGGCAAACCTTTCTTTTTATGTCACCAGACCTTAGTTCTATAATTTCCTTTAATGATTTTCTGTTGTAAAACATTTGTTCTTCAATCGTACCTTTGTTGCTTTCATCAACTTCCAGCATTGTTGGGAAAACATCTCTTTCACAATGCCTATAATAAGTTTCCATCATGAAAAAAAAACTTGTAGCTTCAAAGCATGTACTCCCTCCGTTCCTTTTTAATTGACTCGGATTTAGTACAAACTTGTACTAAATTCGAGTCAATTAAAAAAGAACGGAGGGAGTATATAAGTATTTGCATTCTTATATATCATACCTTTCCATGATTTGTTCCGACTCAGGAATCACAATGTCCAGGTACACTTTCGATGCATTTGTTGTGCGTAGTGATAACCCTGGGTAAAACTAAATGATTAGAAACTGTGGGATTTTGAGTATAAAACAGAGATTAAAGTCCTCACCATTGAATTTTCTGACCAGATTTGAAGTGACAATGACGATAGTTTGTTTGTGCAAGAGATCTTCATTTAACATATTTGCTAAAATATCTCCCCATAGACTGATCCTGATCTTCTCACCACTAAAAAATATAATCATCATGTGATTAACTTTGCTAAAATATAAAAGTTAAATTCGTATACAAATGTGAATTACTCACTCTAGCAAAAGGACTTCAATCTCACGGATGTTTGTACTTTGCTCCCGGCTCGTGCCCTTGTTTTTTTGTATTTCCTTCATTGGTTCCATTGCTGTAAGCAACCCAATCACATCTGCATAGAAACATATTTATATATCTATTTTGATCAAACTTTTCTTTTCATATGATGGATCTACATACCTGAACATTGTTTATCAATATTGACCCTACTCTCTAAGGTATCACTATCAGCAAACTCGAAGTAGTAGTCCAAGAATTTTGTTTTGTCTTCATCAACTTCCTTAACTGTTGTATCAAACACGAAATTGATTTTGAGAGTGTTGCTCAATGGTCGGAATTTTTCATACTCCCAAACTTTGAAGGACTTAAATATGTAGATGGAGTCCTCTTTAATGTTTGGAAACTTGTTGGCCAGCTTGTTCCCAATTGAAGCATGGATAGTATTTCCCTACATTAGAAGAAAATATTAGCAAGCATTGAATTGAGTGAACTAATCAAATCATGTGTACATAGATATCAATTAGTTGTACCTTCTTATCAGCTAAAATCATATCAGTACTAATATGTTCATTGGTCGATAAGTTGATTGAGTCCCAAATCCTTAAAACTTTGACCTTGATTGCGCATGTCTCAGTTCTGGTGGACAGCGTGTTCAACAGTGTAGGTGCCATATTTTTTTAGGCCCTAAAAGTTAAAATGTTTATATATATAATAGATGTAAGTAATATAAAAAATATAGGTATTGTTAGATTTCAAACAAACTATGAATATACAATATTAATTGCTAATTGCAGGAAATTAAATATATAGCTACGGAATAATTCTGGTCATAAAACTCTTATAGATGTAATGCATATATTAGACTACCAGTCAGCTAGGCTTATAGATGTGTAGTCTCTGTAGATGAGTACTTCCATTGAGTATAATTGCAAAATAGTGTTCCAATGGTCAATTAATCAATATAATATACAATGAGTTAGACATGTTATTAATAAAGTATAAGTAGTTAAAAAAATCTATTTAGTGAACATGATGTGCATGCAATGTAGCACGTGTGCTCATGTTAATAGACCTACAACATGAAAATGCAGTGCACAACAATGTAACAATCATGGTCATATTAACAGATCTTACAAAATAGTTTTTTGCGTGATTGAATTTGCGTGATTGAATGATCAAGATCGAAAGCTCAACTCAGTAATCTTAAACATAGATAATAGTCTTTTTTGCAGAAGATGGTAGACCAATCTGAAACACAATTTTTTTGGCAGAAGATGATACCTAATGAGGTCTATAGCTGACTTGATGAAGCCGAAGATGATCGAGTAGAGTGGATAGACAAAATTAGACACAAAAAAATCGATAAAGGCAATGTAAGACGGAATCGAGAACATAAATAACAGTAACTTTTGCGAGAAGATCATACAACAATCGAAGCACAACTAATAATATTTTTTTGCAGAAGACGACACCCAATGAGGTATGTAGCTGATTGGATGGAGCCGACGATGATCAAGTAAAGCGGACAGAGGAAAGAGACAGAGAAATCGACGAAGGCAATGTGAAGGTAAAATCTACCTAAGCAATATAACAGGCGTGGTCATGTTAACAGATATTACAAAAAAAACTTTTTTTGCAGAAGATGATACCTAATGAGATCTATAGCTGATTGGATGAAGCAGAAGATGATCGACTAAAGCGGATAAAGGGAATTAAATACAGAGAATTCGACGAAGGCAATATAAGGCAGAATCAAAATCGATAGCTAAACTCAGAAATCTTAAACATAAATAACAATAATTTTTGTAGAACATGTAACAATCTGAAGCACAACTAAATATATTTTTGTAGAAGATGATACCTAATAAGGTCTGTAGATGATTGGATGAAGCTGACGATGATCGAGTAGAGCGGACAGAGGAAAGAGACAGAGAAGTCAAGGCAATATGCAGATCCGTTGGAGGTTTTTCCCGAGAGAGACTTTCGTTGGAGGTAAAATCCGGTAGGGGCAGTGTCAAGTCGTATGACTTTTATAGGAGTAGTCTAAGGGAGGTTTTAAGGAATCTTCTAGTATGGCATTATATAGAAGTAGTCTAAGGAAGGTTTAAAAAGGAATCTTCTACAGATTAGTTATGGTACGTGAAGTCTAGGAAATATTTAAAAGGAAACTTTTGTACAGTTTGATTTTAGTACGTTATTTGCAACATACGTGAGTTGGAGATTGAGCTACACGTGCATCTTGTAAATTGCTTTTTTCCTTCTATGTGATGATGTGATAGATACGTGGTGTCTAGATAGCTTCATAAATCGTGAATGGGTCCACTTGTGTGGGATAGATTGAAAATTAAAATATGTTACGTACATGGTTGTTCCGTGAGCAGTTGTTCCGTGAATCCACGCATGGTTACGCCAATCTAATGGTTGTGGTTTGACTAAATAAAAGAGGTCCACCAGATAAACGGCCGGATGTTCATACCTTTCCATGATTTGTTCCGACTCAGGAATCACAATGTCCAGGTACACTTTCGATGCATTTGTTGTGCGTAGTGATAACCCTGGGTAAAACTAAATGATTAGAAACTGTGGGATTTTGAGTATAAAACAGAGATTAAAGTCCTCACCATTGAATTTTCTGACCAGATTTGAAGTGACAATGACGATAGTTTGTTTGTGCAAGAGATCTTCATTTAACATATTTGCTAAAATATCTCCCCATAGACTGATCCCGATCTTCTCACCACTAAAAAATATAATCATCATGTGATTAACTTTGCTAAAATATAAAAGTTAAATTCGTATACAAATGTGAATTACTCACTCTAGCAAAAGGACTTCAATCTCACGGATGTTTGTACTTTGCTCCCGGCTCGTGCCCTTGTTTTTTTGTATTTCCTTCATTGGTTCCATTGCTGTAAGCAACCCAATCACATCTGCATAGAAACATATTTATATATCTATTTTGATCAAACTTTTCTTTTCATATGATGGATCTACATACCTGAACATTGTTTATCAATATTGACCCTACTCTCTAAGGTATCACTATCAAGCAAACTCGAAGTAGTAGTCCAAGAATTTTGTTTTGTCTTCATCAACTTCCTTAACTCGTTGTATCAAACACGAAATTGATTTTGAGAGTGTTGCTCAATGGTCGGAATTTTTCATACTCCCAAACTTTGAAGGACTTAAATATGTAGATGGAGTCCTCTTTAATGTTTGGAAACTTGTTGGCCAGCTTGTTCCCAATTGAAGCATGGATAGTATTTCCCTACATTAGAAGAAAATATTAGCAAGCATTGAATTGAGTGAACTAATCAAATCATGTGTACATAGATATCAATTAGTTGTACCTTCTTATCAGCTAAAATCATATCAGTACTAATATGTTCATTGGTCGATAAGTTGATTGAGTCCCAAATCCTTAAAACTTTGACCTTGATTGCGCATGTCTCAGTTCTGGTGGACAGCGTGTTCAACAGTGTAGGTGCCATATTTTTTTAGGCCCTAAAAGTTAAAATGTTTATATATATAATAGATGTAAGTAATATAAAAAATATAGGTATTGTTAGATTTCAAACAAACTATGAATATACAATATTAATTGCTAATTGCAGGAAATTAAATATATAGCTACGGAATAATTCTGGTCATAAAACTCTTATAGATGTAATGCATATATTAGACTACCAGTCAGCTAGGCTTATAGATGTGTAGTCTCTGTAGATGAGTACTTCCATTGAGTATAATTGCAAAATAGTGTTCCAATGGTCAATTAATCAATATAATATACAATGAGTTAGACATGTTATTAATAAAGTATAAGTAGTTAAAAAAATCTATTTAGTGAACATGATGTGCATGCAATGTAGCACGTGTGCTCATGTTAATAGACCTACAACATGAAAATGCAGTGCACAACAATGTAACAGTCATGGTCATATTAACAGATCTTACAAAATAGTTTTTTGCGTGATTGAATTTGCGTGATTGAATGATCAAGATCGAAAGCTCAACTCAGTAATCTTAAACATAGATAATAGTCTTTTTTGCAGAAGATGGTAGACCAATCTGAAACACAATTTTTTTGGCGTAAGATGATACCTAATGAGGTCTATAGCTGACTTGATGAAGCCGAAGATGATCGAGTAGAGTGGATAGACAAAATTAGACACAAAAAAATCGATAAAGGCAATGTAAGACGGAATCGAGAACATAAATAACAGTAACTTTTGCAGAAGATCATACAACAATCTGAAGCACAACTAATAATATTTTTTTGCAGAAGACGACACCCAATGAGGTATGTAGCTGATTGGATGGAGCCGACGATGATCAAGTAAAGCGGACAGAGGAAAGAGACAGAGAAATCGACGAAGGCAATGTGAAGGTAAAATCTACCTAAGCAATATAACAGGCGTGGTCATGTTAATGAGATATTACAAAAAAACTTTTTTGCAGAAGATGATACCTAATGAGATCTATAGCTGATTGGATGAAGCAGAAGATGATCGACTAAAGCGGATAAAGGGAATTAAATACAGAGAATTCGACGAAGGCAATATAAGGCAGAATCAAAATCGATAGCTAAACTCAGAAATCTTAAACATAAATAACAATAATTTTTGTAGAACATGTAACAATCTGAAGCACAACTAAATATATTTTTGTAGAAGATGATACCTAATAAGGTCTGTAGATGATTGGATGAAGCTGACGATGATCGAGTAGAGCGGACAGAGGAAAGAGACAGAGAAGTCAAGGCAATATGCAGATCCGTTGGAGGTTTTTCCCGAGAGAGACTTTCGTTGGAGGTAAAATCCGGTAGGGGCAGTGTCAAGTCGTATGACTTTTATAGGAGTAGTCTAAGGGAGGTTTTAAGGAATCTTCTAGTATGGCATTATATAGAAGTAGTCTAAGGAAGGTTTAAAAAGGAATCTTCTACAGATTAGTTATGGTACGTGAAGTCTAGGAAATATTTAAAAGGAAACTTTTGTACAGCTTTGATTTTAGTACGTTATTTGCAACATACGTGAGTTGGAGATTGAGCTACACGTGCATCTTGTAAATTGCTTTTTTCCTTCTATGTGATGATGTGATAGATACGTGGTGTCTAGATAGCTTCATAAATCGTGAATGGGTCCACTTGTGTGGGATAGATTGAAAATTAAAATATGTTACGTACATGGTTGTTCCGTGAGCAGTTGTTCCGTGAATCCACGCATGGTTACGCCAATCTAATGGTTGTGGTTTGACTAAATAAAAGAGGTCCACCAGATAAACGGCCGGATGTTTCTAATTATTGTGGGATTTTCTAGCATATTATCTAATTTCTGGTGACCCCTTCATGTACTTTTAATATATAATAGATACTCACATGTTTTATTCATACTTTATATCGTTTTGATGCGTTTTCCGGCACTAACCTATTGACAAGATGCCGAAGCGCCAGTTCCTGTTTTCTGCTGTTTTTGGTTTCAGAAATCCTACAAAGGAAATATTCTCGGAATTGGACGAAATCAACGCCCAGGGTCTTATTTTTCCACGGAGCTTCCAGAAGATCAAAGAGCATACGAAGTGGGGCCACGAGGGGCCGTAACCATAGGGTGGCGCGGCCTGCATGGGGCCCGCGCCGGCCTATGGTGTGGGGCCCCTGCGCCGCCTCCAACTCTGCCCTTCCGCCTATAAAGTCTCTCCGTCGCGAAAACCCTAAAAACATAAGCCACGATACGAGAAAAGTTCCGCGAGCCGCCGCCATCGCGAAGCCAAGATTCGGGGACAGAAGTCTCTATTCCGGCACGCCGCCGGACGGGAAGTGCCCCCGGAAGGCATCTCCATCAACACCACCGCCATCTTCATCGACGCTCGTTGTCTCCTATGATGAGGAGGAGTAGTTCTCCCCGAGGCTAAGGGCTGTACCGGTAGCTATGTGGTTCATCTCTCTCTCCCATGTGATCTGTATGTGATCATGAGCTTTGTATCACTATTAATCTATGTGCTACTCTAGTGATGTTATTAAAGTAGTATATTCCTCCTTCATGATGTAATGTGGACAGTGTGTGCATCATGTAGTACTTGGCGTAGGTTATGATTGTGATCTCTTGTAGATTATGAAGTTGAATACTATTATACACTCTAGAGGTTACTTTAATATGAACTCCGGATTCACTCTCCACGGTGTGACGGTGACGGGTGTGCACATCGTGTGTGTTTCCTTTATGAAGTTGTGGAGCTTGTTAACTCCGGCTTGAGGTGTGCTTTTGTAGCCCTACACAATGAATGGTGTTTGTTTATGTGATCAATGTGTATTAGGTTATGTGATCAATGTTGAGAGTGTCCACTAGTGAAAGTATGATCCCTAGGCCTTGTTTCCGAATATCGAAACTCCGTTTATTTACTGTTCTACTGCATGTTTATTTGCTGCCATATTTATCTCAAATTGCTATTACCACTTATATTCATCCATATCACTTGCATCTCACTATCTCTTCGCCGAACTAGTGCACCTATACATCTGACAAGTGTATTAGGTGTGTTGGGGACACAAGAGACTTCTTGGATCGTAATTGCAGGGTTGCTTGAGAGGGATATCTTTGTCCTCTACCTCCTTGAGTTCGATAAACCTTGGGGATTCACTTAAGGGAAACTTGCTGCTGTTCTACAAACCTCTGCTCTTGGAGGCCCAACACTGTCTACAGGAATAGAAGCGTGCGTAGACATCAAGCTATTTTCTGGCGCCGTTGCCGAGGAGGTAAGGTAAAAGGTATTCACATCATCCGACTACTAAGATATTTCCTAGCACTGCCGGTGTGTGAGTGCTCGAAGCTATTTCCTTTAGATCCTGCAATTGCATCTTTTTGTTTCTTGTTTTTATTTTCACTAGTTAGGCATAATGGAAAACAACAACAAAATTAGAGATCTTTATGAACTTTATATTGAATTAGGACATGATGTGTTTGAAGAGAGAATTAAAAAACCCATGGAACTTTGTTTGCAAAATAGTTGTAGCAATGTTATTAGCATGAACTCTTTGAATACTATTATTGGTAATGCTATGGAAGAATTTAAGCTTGGGGAAGCTGGTTGTGATATTTTTAGTCCCCCAAGTTTTGAGGAGAAAATTTTCTTTGATGATACTTTGCCTTCCATTTATGATGATTATAATGATAGTGGTATTTTGGTGCCACCTACTATGGAGGATAAAGTTTATTATGATTATACCATGCCTGCAATTTATGATGATTACAATGATGGTTGTGATAGTTTTACTCCCACTATTACTAATAAAATTGATTATGCTTATGTGGAGAGTAATGATACTTTTATGCATGTGAATAAGAATGCTTTATGTGATAGTTATATTGTTGAGTTTGTTCATGATGCCACTGAAAGTTATTATGAGAGAGGGAAACATGGCTATATGCATCTTAATAATATTAAGTTTCCCCTCTTTATGTTGAGAATCTTGAAATTGTGCTTGTGTTGCCTTTCTATGCTTGTTGCTTTGTGCTTACATGACTTGTTTATTTACAAGATTCCTTTTCATAGGAAGTGGGTTAGGCTTAAATTTGTTTCTTACTTGCTTTTCGATGCTCTCTTTGCTTCAACTCTCATCCTTATGTGAGCATCATTAAAATTGATGAGCCCATCTTAAATGGTTATAAAGAAAGCACTTCTTGGGAGATAACCCATGTTTTTATTTTGCTACTGTTTTGTTGTGTCTTGGAAGTTGTTACTACTGTAGCAACCTCTCCTTATCTTTATTTTATTGCATTGTTGTGGCAAGTAAAGTCTTTGATAGTAAGGTTGATACCAGATTTGGATTACTGCGCAGAAACAGATTTCTTACTGTCACGAATTTGAGTAGAATTCTCTGTAGGTAACTCAGAAAAATCTGGCAATTTACGTGTGTGATCCTCAGATATGTACGCAACTTTCATTAAATTTGATCATTTTCATCTGAGCAAGTTAAGTTCCCCTGAAAAATTCATCTTTACGGACTGTTCTGTTTTGACAGATTCTTCATTTTATTTCGCATTGCCTCTTTTGCTATGTTGAATGGATTTCTTTGTTCCATTAACTTTTAGTAGCTTTGTGCAATGTCCAGAAGTGTTAAGAATGATTATGTCACCTCTGAACATGTGAATTTTTGATTATGCACTAACCCTCTAATGAGTTTGTTTTGAGTTTGGTGTGGAGGAAGTTTTCAAGGGTCAAGAGAGGAGGATGATATAATATGATCAAGAAGAGTGAAAAGTCTAAGCTTGGGGATGCCCCCGTGGTTCATCCCTGCATATTTCAAGAAGACTAAAGCATCTAAGCTTGGTGATGCCCAAGGCATCCCCTTCTTCATCGACAACTTATCAGGTCGCCTCTAGTGAAACTATATTTTTATTCCATCACATCTTATGTGCTTTACTTGGAGCGTCTGTGTGCTTTTATTTTCGTTTTGTTATTTTCATTCTCTGAATAAATTCATGCTTAAGTGGGAGAGAGACACGCTCCGCTTGTTCATATGAACACTGGTGTTCTTAGCTTTACTTTTAATGTTCATGGCTAAATTTAAAAGTTGCTGCATTTATTGCTATTTGGTTGGAAACAGAAAATGCTTCATGTGGTAATTGGTATATTATCTTGAATAATTTGATACTTGGATTTTTTTTGCTCAAATAGATCATGTTTAAGCTCTTGCATCATGTACTTTGCACTCATTAATGAAGAACTACCATAGAGCTTGTTGAAATTTGGTTTGCATGATTGGTCTCTCTAAAATCTAGATATTTTCTGGTGAAGTGTTTGAACAACAAGGAGACAGTGTAGAGTCTTATAATGCTTGCAATATGTTCTTATGTAAGTTTTGCTGTACCGGTTCATACTTGTGTTTGCTTCAAACAACCTTGCTAGCCAAAGCCTTGTACTGAGAGGGAATTCTTCTCGTGCATCCAAAACCTTGAGCCAAAAACTATGCCATTTGTGTCCACCATACCTACCTACTACGTGGTATTTCTCTGCCATTCCAAAGTAAATTACTTGAGTGCTACCTTTAACATTTCATTCCTTGTCTTTGCAATATATAGCTCATGGGAAAATAGCCTTAAAAACTATTGTGGTATTGAATATGTAGCTTATGTATCTTATTTCTTATAAGTTGCTTGTTGAGCGGTAACCATGTTTCTGGGGACGCCATCAACTATTACACCTTTGTTGAATATCATGTGAGTTGCTATGCATGTTCGTCTTGTCTCGAAGTAAGGGTGATTTATCATGATCAAATGGTTTGAGTATGCATATTGTTAGAGAAGAACATTGGGCCGCTAACTAAAGCCATGAATCATGGTGGAAGTTTCAGTTTAGACATTAATCCTCAATCTCTTATGAGAATATTATCTGTTGTTGAATGCTTATGCATTAAAGAGGAGTCCATTATCTGTTTTCTATGTTGTCCCGGTATGGATGTCCTAAGTTGAGATTTATCAAAAACGAGAAATCAAATGCGATCTATCTCCTTGGACCTTTGTACAGTGCGACATAGAGGTACCCCTTTGTGACACTTGGTTGAAACATATGTTATGCAATGATAATCCATGTAAATCCAAGCTAATTAGGACAAGGTGCGAGCACTATTGGTATTCTATGCATGAGGCTTGCAACTTATAGGATATCTTATGCATAACACATATGAATTATTACTACCATTGACAAAATTGTTTCTATGTTTTCAAAATGAAAAGCTCTAGCACAAGAACAGTAATCCATGCTTCCCTCTGCGAAGGGTCCTTTCTTTTACTTTATGTTGAGTCAGTTTACCTACTTCTTTCTATCTTAGAAGCAAACACTAGTGTCAACTGTGTGCATTGATTCTTACATGTTTACCTATTGCACTTATTATATTGCTTTATGTTGACAACTATCCATGAGATATACATGTTACAAGTTGAAAGCAATTGCTGAAATTTAATCATCCTTTGTGTTGTTTCAAAACTTTCTACCAAGAATTTATTGCTTTATGAGTTAACTCCTATGCAAGTCTTATTGATGCTTGTCTTGAAAGTACCATTCATGAAAAGTCTTTGCTATATGATTCAGTTGTTTAGTCATTATCTTTACCATTGCTTTGAATCACTTCATTCATCTCATATGCTTTACAATAGTATTGATCAAGATCATGTTGGTAGCATGTCACTTAAGAAATTATCCTTGTTATCGTTTACCTACTCGAGGGCGAGTAGGAACTAAGCTTGGGGATGCTTGATACGTCTCCAACGTATCTATAATTTCTTATGTTCCATGCTACTTTTATGACAATACTCACATGTTTTATTCATACTTTATATCGTTTTGATGCGTTTTCCGGCACTAACCTATTGACAAGATGCCGAAGCGCCAGTTCCTGTTTTCTGTTGTTTTTGGTTTTAGAAATCCTACAAAGGAAATATTCTCGGAATTGGACGAAATCAACGCCCAGGGTCTTATTTTTCCACGGAGCTTCCAGAAGACCGAAGAGCATACGAAGTGGGGCCACGAGGGGCCGTAACCATAGGGCAGCGCGGCCTGCATGGGGCCCGCGCCGGCCTATGGTGTGGGGCCCCTGCGCCGCCTCCAACTCTGCCCTTCCGCCTATAAAGTCTCTCCGTCACGAAAACCCTAAAAACATAAGCCACGATACGAGAAAAGTTCCAAAGCCGCCGCCATCGCGAAGCCAAGATTCGGGGACATAAGTCTCTGTTCCGGCACACCGCCGGGATGGGGAAGTGCCCCCGGAAGGCATCTCCAGCGACACCACCGCCATCTTCATCGACGCTGCTGTCTCCTATGATGAGGAGGGAGTAGTTCTCCCCCGAGGTTAAGGGCTTTACCGGTAGCTATGTGGTTCATCTCTCTCTCCCATGTGATCTTTATGTGATCATGAGCTTTGTATCACTATTAATCTATGTGCTACTCTAGTGATGTTATTAAAGTAGTCTATTCCTCCTTCATGATGTAATGTGGACAGTGTGTGCATCATGTAGTACTTGGCGTAGGTTATGATTGTGATCTCTTGTATATTATGAAGTTAACTACTATTATACACTCTAGAGGTTACTTTAATATGAACTCCGGATTCACTCTCCACGGTGTGACGGTGACGGTATGCGCATCGTGTGTGTTTCCTTTATGAAGTTGTGGAGCTTGTTAACTCCGGCTTGAGGTGTGCTTTTGTAGCCCTACACAATGAATAGTGTTTGTTATCCAACAAGAGAGTGTAGCATTTATTTATTCAGTTATGTGATCAATGTTGAGAGTGTCCACTAGTGAAAGTATGATCCCTAGGCCTTGTTTCCGAATATCGAAACTCCGTTTATTTACTGTTCTACTGCATGTTTACTTGCTGCCATATTTATCTCAGATTGCTATTACCACTCATATTCATCCATATCACTTGCATCTCACTATCTCTTCGCTGAACTAGTGCACCTATACATCTGACAAGTGTATTAGGTGTGTTGGGGACACAAGACACTTCTTGTATCGTAATTGCAGGGTTGCTTGAGAGGGATATCTTTGTCCTCTACCTCCCTGAGTTCGATAAACCTTGGGTGATTCACTTAAGGGAAACTTGCTGCTGTTCTATGAACCTCTGCTCTTGGAGGCCCAACACTGTCTACAGGAATAGAAGCGTGCGTAGACATCAATCTATTTTCTGGAGCCGTTCCCGGGAGGTAAGGTAAAAGGTATTCACATCCTCCGACTACTAAGCTATTTCCAAGCACTGTTGCCGGTGTGTGAGTGCTCGAAGCTATTTCCTTTAGATCCTGCAATTATATCTTTTTGTTTCTTGTTTTTATTTTCACTAGTTAGGCTTAATGGAAAACAACAAAAAAATTAGAGATCTTTATGAAGTTTATATTGAATTAGGACATGATGTGTTCGAAGAGAGAATTAAAAAACCCATGGAACTTTGTTTACAAAATAGTTGTAGCAATGTTATTAGCATGAACTCTTTGAATACTATTATTGCTAATGGTATGGAAGAATTTAAGCTTGGGGAAGCTGGTTGTGATATTTTTAGTCCCCCAAGTTTTGAGGAGAAAATTTTCTTTGATGATACTTTGCCTCCCATTTATGATGATTATAATGATAGTGGTATTTTGGTGCCACCCACTATGGAGGATAAAGTTTATTATGATTATACCATGCCTGCAATTTATGATGATTACAATGATGGTTGTGATAGTTTTACTCCCACTATTACTAATAAAATTGATTATGCTTATGTGGAGAGTAATGATACTTTTATGCATGTGAATAAGAATGGTTTATGTGATAGTTATATTGTTGAGTTTGTTCATGATGCCACTGAAAGTTATTATGAGAGAGGGAAACATGGTTATATGCATCTTAATAATATTAAGTTTCCCCTCTTTATGTTGAGAATCTTGAAGTTACTCATGTTTTATCTTCCTAAGCTTGTCACTTTGCTCCTCATGAATTTATTTGTTTACAAGATTCCCTTTTATAGAAAGTGGGTTAGGCTTAAATTTGTTTCATACTTGCTTTTTGATGCTCTCTTTTCTTTAACTCTCATCCTTATGAGTGCATCATTAAAATTGCTGAGCCCATCTTAATGGCTATAAAGAAAGCACTTCTTGGGAGATAACTCATGTTTTTATTTTGCTACTGTTTTGTTGTGTCTTGGAAGTTGTTACTACTGTAGCAACCTCTCCTTATCTTTATTTTATTGCATTGTTGTGCCAAGTAAAGTCTTTGATAGAAGGTTGATACTAGATTTGGATTCCTGCGCAGAAACAGATTTCTTGC
>NC_061511.1:6834880-6991780 GCF_022539505.1 Lolium rigidum | reverse complement strand
CGCCCCTAATTGAATTAAGCTTGGCAAAATATTTACCATGTTGGTTAGAACTTAGATGCTAGTGAATCCTTGCCGTCCCCAGGAACTTTAGTCTCATATAAGCACACACACACACACTTGAGCTTGTCCTCTTGCTGCATAGAGGATTGGGGTTTTCTCTCATCGAGAGCATTTACTTATTTGCTATTTACTTTCTGCACTTTATTTTTACTGCAAACTATACACCTAAAAACACAAAAACTACTTCCTTATTATTATTGCTTTCTTGTCGATTCTGCTAACCAATACCTTCAGCTCCTCGTGGGATCGATAACATTTCTTATAGAAAAGTACTGTAATTTATCTCCTGCACTTGGGAGCCATCAACGGAACAACCAACGTCAATGTAGCGAGCTAGTTTTGCATGAAAATCGGTTGGCACCTTTTTCCAACTACTATGAACGGCCAGACTCTAGGGTATGCACGAGCATACCCGTCATACCATGTGCATCCACCACTGCTCCCACCACCACCACACCATTTTCTAGCCCTCGATTGATTCCCCCACTGCCACCGCATGCGCCACCCCTACCACGACACCTTAGCGCCCCGCCCTGCCCAAGTCACCACCTGCGCCGGATGCTGCCCCTGACCATCCTTCTAAGCCCTCGTGCACCCCTCTTCTTCTCTCGCGTTGCACCCTTACCCTAACCCTAACTCATTGCCACCACACCCCTGCACCCCACCGCCTAAGTTCCATAGCTTGGTTGTCGCCTGGCTCTAGCATCACCGGCTCCTTCTCCACCGTAGCTCTCGGCCGGCCACGAGAAATAAAGGACGAAGTCAACCCCACCTACACCCACACGTGCTCGCTAACGGGCCCCACCCACCGCACACACGCCTAGGAGATACACGGTGCAAACGATAGACGTCGCGTTTGGCCGTGTATAGGATTTTCCATCAGGGCCATGGATGCGCCATGCGAGAACGAAGTGAGAAGTGATCGATGGCCCATATAAGAGGTGAAGTCCTGGGCTTTTTTTAATTGAGTCCTCGGCTTGTGTTGCCCATATTGTTGCCGACTTCAAAAAATATTGTTGCCGACTTCCAGGGCTCCGTTTTCATGATGCTATCACGATACTAGGGCGTTCTTACCAACTAAACAAAAGTTATCAATTCATTTTACCTCGCAAAAATTTAGACTCAACGCAACCAGTCGGAACCCATGTCTCTTGACAATCAACGCAAAAGAGCTCACCGAACAAATGCCTTGATCAATATTGAGCCCTTGTTTGACGCTTTAATAGTTAGGTAGGAAGCTAACACATGCGGTGATTCTAAGATTGCCGCATTTTTTTAACAGAAAGGTTTTCCATTAAAATCAACAATATTTTACAAAGGTAAATATGTACAAAGCATTGCTGAAATCTGAGATTACATCTCTGAAAGTGCAAGCTTTATTGTCAAGTGTGCTAGAAAGGCATCTCATAATGAAAGGCTTGTCATCCATCCCTATCTAGTAGCAAGTTTTGCTTGGAAGTGTGCCTTGAAGTTGGTACACGTCGTAACATGAATAATTATCTGCTGGTGGAAGGAAAGACTACTAAAGAGAGCAACAATTGTGGTCTAATTTATCAATAACCTTGGTCTTCATACGAGTAGTTATTGAATCCAACAGTCTGTGAAGAAGGTGACTTGTCGGGGCTTCATATGTCAACAAAATAAAAACAAAACCGAAAACAGATATAAAAACGAAACGAAAAAACAAGGACAGAAACTGCGAAAGAGGAAAAAAAATAAACACCTACCTGGGCCGGCTACGCTTCAGGTGTGTGGACTCTAGCGAACGCAGTTTCTTTTGCTGACCGCCCGATGGGCCTGCACGCGGCCCACAATACGAACGGCCGCGATGCTCAGCCCAGGCTCGTCCAGCTGTAAGGGTTTCCGCCTTCCAGAACATTCAGGACGCCTCTCAAAGGAAGACGAACACTCGCGAGCAGAGCACGACGGCACCACCTCTGCGCACACATATACCACCGCCTCCGCGCCTCCTCCTCCTCCGCCCACGATACACCAGCCTGAGCCGCGCGAATCGTAATTTGCAGGAGCATCACCGGCGTTCGCCTCAACGAGGGTACGATCCAATCTTTCCGCCCCAGTTTTTACTTGAACCGTTGCTAATTCGTCCATGTCGATCTCTGTTTGTACCTGTATCCTGTCTCCTTTTCACCATTCTATCATCTTGTTCTAGTAGGAAAAATAAAAAGGGTGTGTTACCTTCGTAGCAGATCAGTTCGTCATTTTGGGATTTTGTGCTTTCGGTTTTAGGGGCGTTGGGTTGGGGCTTTCGAGGATTTAGATCGGCGTTTGTGTCCTTTCATATTATTAAATTTTATATCTTTCGTGTTTTTGGTTCATGGAGTGGAGAGAATGAGGTTACATGTCTCGATTTGTGAAATTTCGCTGCTTCTCCTAGGAATAAATATGACTCCGATAGATCGATCTCCCTTTCTGCAGGTGTAGGCTGCGATCTAGATCGTGTGACCAGCTGTAGCCGCCGCCTCAGGGCCGATTCCAAGATGAGCGTGGTGGGATTTGATCTAGGCAACGAGAGCTGCATTGTGGGGGTGGCACGGCAGCGTGGCATAGACGTGGTTCTCAATGAGGAATCCAAACGGGAGACCCCTGCCATCGTCTGCTTTGGTGACAAGCAGCGCTTCATTGGCACTGCAGGCGCCGCCAACTCTACCATGAACCCCAAGAACTCTGTCTCGCAGATCAAGCGCTTGCTGGGCCGCAACTTTGCCGATCCTGAACTGCAGCGCGATCTGCAGTCCTTCCCTTTCCGTGTCTCGGAGGGCCCTGATGGGTTCCCCCTTGTGCACGCGCAGTATCTGGGGGAGGAGCGCTCGTTTACTCCCACGCAGCTGCTCGCCATGGTGCTGTCTAATTTGAAGACCATTGCTGAGGGTAACCTGAACTCCGCTGTTATCGACTGCTGCATTGGCATCCCAGTCTATTTTACTGACCTGCAGCGTAGGGCTGTTCTCGATGCCGCAACTATTGCTGGTCTCCGGCCGTTGCGCTTGTTCCATGAGACTACTGCTACTGCATTGGCATATGGCATCTACAAGACTGATCTCCCGGAGAATGACCAGTTGAACGTCGCGTTTGTTGATGTCGGGCATGCAAGCATGCAGGTAAGCATTGTCGGGTACAAGAAGGGGCAGCTCAAGATGTTGTCCCATGCATATGACAGGTCTCTTGGCGGAAGAGACTTCGATGAAGCCCTATTTAAGCACTTCGCTGCAAAATTTAAAGAGGAGTACAAGATTGATGTCTACCAGAATGCCCGCGCCTGCATTAGGCTGCGTGTAGCCTGTGAGAAGCTCAAGAAGATGCTGAGCGCCAATCCAGAGGCGCCAATGAATATTGAGTGCTTGATGGATGAGAAGGATGTGCGAGGGTTCATTAAGAGGGATGAGTTTGAACAGATCAGCGCCCCGGTACTGGAGCGTGTGAAAGGGCCATTGGAGAAGGCCTTGGCAGAAGCTGGCTTGACCACGGAAAGTGTGCACTTTGTTGAGGTTGTTGGATCAGGTTCCCGTGTTCCTGCTATAATCAGGATTATCACTGAATTCTTTGGGAAGGAACCACGGAGAACTATGAATGCAAGTGAATGTGTTGCCCGTGGATGTGCTCTTCAGTGTGCTATACTTAGTCCCACATTCAAAGTCCGGGAGTTCCAGGTACTAACCTGTCTTCTTATTTGTGGTCTTTGGTCTGTGTTGCCAAAGCAATATTATGTTCTAACTTTTTCACTGTTTATCCAAGAAGTTTATTTATTCCGCTTGCTGCTGTTGTTCTTCTGCATAACTAGAACAGATTTCTCAACATCCGCTTCCTTTAATTTATGTTGTCTTGAACTTCTGATACATGCTATTGGCGGTAGCTTTTTCATTCAATTTCTCTGTGTAGCTTGAACAGTTATATTGGCATGCTCCAGTTTAACTAGGATTAATTATTTAGGCTCACTTAGCCCAATGCTGTCTCCCACGTAGTACCTGTGTGCTAGACTGCATTGTAGAATATATATTTCTTTAAAAAAAGTAGAATTGGAATGGCAGCCGAGTAGCATTGCATGAACTTTGATGTGGTGCTTTTCAGATTTGCAGCAGTAAACTAAATTAATCTTATTTTATATCTATGTTGCTAGTTTCAAATGCTTTCTTTGACCACCTGTATATATTTGCTAAAAGTACGTGTCCAATGGACACTCCTAATATCATCTAATCTCCTACCATGCTATGCTTCGCATATTTAAGTCTTAGATATACACTGAGATTTCTGTTGTATCCTGCGATTTTTGAGATACAATACTGTCTGACATTAAATATTTTTGGAGAATGCACCTCTGTGAACCTTTATATCATATTGTCTCGATATTCTGCAGGTAAATGAAGGTTTTCCCTTTTCAATTGCTTTATCATGGAAACCAGATTCCCAGAACAATGAGCCCCAGCAAACAGTGGTATTCCCAAAGGGGAATCCGATTCCTAGCGTCAAAGCTCTGACCTTCTATAGGTTGAATACATTTGCCGTAGATGTTCTGAATGTTGAGACAGACGATTTGCAAATAACAGAAAAAATTAGCACTTACACGGTACACAGCATCATAAATATTTGCTGACATTATTCAATCCACGCTCACGTGCTGGAGGGCCTGGTTGCTGATTTATTTGTTGTGCTGAACTTTTTGCAGATCGGCCCTTTTCAATCAAGCAAAGGCGAGAAGGCAAAACTGAGAGTGAAAGTTCGTCTCAACATTCATGGCATTGTCTCTCTTGAATCAGCGACGGTAAATTGAAATTCCACACCCTGCCAGCTTCCTCTGGAAAGACATATAGCTTCTCTCTGATGTTCTTGTACGCTTTCTCTTGTACACAGATGCTGGAGGAGGAGGAAGTGGAAGTTCCGGTTTCTGCTACAAGTGAGGTGGCAAAGGATGCTACTAAAATGGACACAGATGATGGAACTGATGTCAATATGCAGGATTCTAAAGTTCCTTCAGCCGAGGGTGCTGATGGGGCGCAAGATTCCGAGGAAAAATCTGTTCCCATGGATACTGATGCCAAGGTATGGTCTGTTATCTCTGTTACCGATTAAGTTTTGGATTGTTATCTGTAGAAGATGGTCTTTTGCTTGCAGCATGTTTTGAAGAGCTATTGCTCTGTGTGGTTTATGTTCTGCTTACCCACGGGTGTGTATGCACTTCTCTCAAATTGTTGGGCTCTCAAATTTGTTTGGATTAGGTAGCACTTTGGCATCGTTTCGAACTTGACAGTAGTTTACCAGTTCAACTTTGATTTGATTGGAAGTCGCCCATTTTTTAAATACTGTAACAAATAACCATCCTTTTTTTGTGCTGGTTCAGAATGTTATTAGTGGTATCTTAAGACTTTTCTTATACTATAATTTACACCAAAAGAATCATGATTCATTCTTGTGCTGATTCAGAATGTTATTACTTATTAGTGGTATCTTAAGATGTTCAGTACATAATTTACACCAAAAGAATAATGAGACCAGTAATACGCTAGTGGTCTGCTTTCATTCATGCATGTTATAATTTGGGGAAAGCACTGTCTTCAGTTTTTGGGTAAGACATTTAATATATGAAATTATCTTATTTCTTGTAGAGTCCATCAAAAAAGAAAGTTAAGAAAACCAATGTCCCAGTCGCGGAATTGGTGTATGGTGCAATGGGGCCTGATGAGTTGCAAAAGGCTGTTGAGAAAGAGTTTGAAATGGCTCTTCAAGACAGAGTGATGGAAGAAACCAAAGAGAAAAAGAATGCTGTGGAGGCTTATGTTTATGACATGCGTAACAAGGTATATTTGGCTGCATGTTTCCATGATGTTTTATCAACTCTTGTGCAATATGTGATACATGATGTTATCTCGTTTTTATTCAGCTTTATGAGAAGTACAATGACTTTGTCACGTCAGAGGACAAGGAAACATTGATGACTAAGCTCCAGGAGGTTGAGGACTGGCTGTACGAAGATGGTGAGGATGAGACAAAGGGAGTTTACCTTGCAAAACTGGAAGAACTTAAAAAGGCATGTCTTGTTTACTATGCAGTATGGTCTACAGCGTGTTTCTGTATGCTGAGGTTCTGGATGTATGAACTTTCTTCTCCTGCAGGTTGGTGGCCCTATCGAGTTGCGCTACAAAGAATCTGAAGAAAGAGGGTCAGCTCTTGAACAACTGGGGTACTGCATTCGCAGTTTCAGGGAGGCTGCATTGTCCAATGACCAAAAGTTTGATCATATTGACATTGTCGAGAAACAAAAGGTATTTACACTGACACAGAAAAGAGGATGATGACTGCTTGGTCATAGAAATGTTCATCATTAGCTTGTATTTTATAGCTGTCAAATTATATTTAGTTAGCATTGTTGTTATTGTGACCAGCCCTCATAAGAGGTAATCTGCTAACCTTTCTCTGTTAACACACAGGTTGTTAATGAGTGCTCGGCAGCGGAGAATTGGCTACTTGAGAAGAAGCAGGAACAAGATGCTCTGCCAAAGCATGCTAATCCTGCCTTCCTTGTTTCTGAGCTTAAGAAGAAGGCCGAAGCACTTGACAGGTTTGTTGTGCTAACAACCTCTGCTGTGCTGTCAAATGTCTGGGACAATAATTCTAAAACCTTTTTTCCTGCAGATTCTGCAAACCGATCATGACAAAACCAAAGCCAGCGCCCAAGCCCCAGACCCCTCCTCCGTCAGAAACCCCAGCACCGGAACCTCAAACGCCGGAGCAGCACCCAGACGGTGCCACCGAAGCCGGTGACCCTGCAAGTGAGGGAGGTGCTCAGGAGCAGCCCGCAGCCGAGGAAATGGACACCGACAAACCTGATGGACAAACCTGATGGTTCTACGGATCCTTCCTCGGCATAAGCATCTCACTGATCGAAGGAGCTTTTGTCTCCGTTATTAGTTGCAATCGCATGTGTCTGGTAGCACAGCAAGCATGTGGCACGGTTGTTTTACCTGTTTGTGGGGTTATGTATGTATCGGAACATCGAGTGTCCTGTAGGGTTTCTAGGTGTCAATGTGTCGTTGTCAATGGATTTAGTTCTCTTGACGGCAGTTGGTTGAGTGATGCAGAAAGTGTCCCATTTCAAGTTTTGGTGCCCGTGACATTTTGCGGGTTCCCATTTTCATTGATGATTAGGCGTACTGACTAGTCTAAACACCGTCTGCAGAGCACGCTCTCCCAGTTCTTGAATTAGGGGGTGCACATTCCATCAAGGTGCAAAGATCGACGTATCTTCAGGCTTGGAGAGTGGAGGTCCTAGCACCCAGTCCTACGAGCTGCCGTAGTGGTTCAACCTTTTTATTCTTTGCCAGTGTTTCCACTGCATTAGTTCCATCTCCACTCTACTTTACAGACCATTTCCACTCCTTTAGTAACCTTTATTTTTGCGGGCACACTCCTTAACCTTGTGCTATCTTAGTTTCTTTAACACTGTTCATTTTCCCCTTTCCTCTCGTCAGCCAGGAACCCCATCTTCTCGCTGCTCAGATGATGTCGTTATTCGTGTCCATGGACTTGTTTTAACATTAAAACGCTTGTATATACTGCTTTGATTGCGATCTCGAAGCATGACTGCGCCACGGAGATAGATACATCATACATGAAACATAGAAGTTTACTAGAAAAGTTGTAGCAAGGTGAGTATTAACATGTATCTCTTTTGTTTTACCATGTGCACACAAAGACGATTTTTTGCACTTACCTTACCATGAGTTAATCCTCTACTTATTAGACCAATGCTTCAGTTCGCGACCATCTTTACACAAAAGAGTTATTCTCTTATTTTACACGATTCTAACTTCAACCAACAATAGCTCTGCATTTCCTTTCTCGCTCATAGTTTGTCAATACTGATTTTGTTAAATCTGTCATGCATGGGCAATTATTTCCAAATTCTGTTGAGCAGTTGCGTAATCTTGCCGGTCCTCACAATTTTCATTTTGAAAGTTTTCGGTTTCAAAAATACCAAACAAGGACGCGGGGAGGCCAGGAGAGGTGATCTCCTGGCTGGTGAGGTCGTCGGTCTGCTCGGCCTCTGTTGGTCTTGTGGCTTTGGAGGTGTGGCGGAGCATGGCTTCTCGTTGACGAGGGTTTTCGTTCTTTGTTTATGCTATTTTTTGGGTTTTTGTTGGGATGGTGAGGCAGCGGCTAAATCCTGAAACACCAAAAAAAAAAACCGTAACTTGGCAGATTTTTTGAACGACACAAGCCGTAGTTGCCTGCAAAAGTTTTGGTCGGCGGATGGGCGTTCTAGGCGGTCAGGAAAGCTAGTGACCCCTTTTTGCGATGTGGTAGACACCATGTCCGCACATCCAGGCACCACGCTAGAGGAACATATGCATTAATTTCTACGCCGTGCATGCTACGATGTTTTAAATGGGCCCCTTACTATAGAATAGTCAAGCTCACAACGCTGACCGATCAAGCTTGTCTCACTACATGGTGAGGCCTACCCCAAGGAGTTGTTTATTGCTAATTATCTATATGCACCGTCCACCATACACACGTAGCCACCACTCATCATTGTCTGAACCATACAAGCTTATCTCGCGCGACAAGCATTCGAACAATTTTGTGGGCGTAGCGGCCGTGGCTCCGGTGAATATCATGATGCATATCTATGCCGGAGTTGAGCGCGGCGGCGACATCGTATGTTATCTTCGATCTTTGGGCTTCTTTAGTGGTGTTACACTTCGATTTTTCGATCTTAATCAGGGATGTTTGGGATTTTCTTCTAAGGACTGTAAAGTACCCAAGTGATCCATAACAAGGACTGGAACGACATAGATTATACGTGGCAACAGTGTAACACATGCCTATTCCCGCATCATTTCATGGCTTACAAGGTTGTGGACACCAGACGGAAGTTGATGGGGTGGCACTATAAATCCCTTAAGTTTACCTTCGTGGAATGGATCGATAAACCACACTCACCGGAGCTTTCTCGTGAGTTGTTGGCGATGTGGAGGTGTTTTACCGAGATAAATTTTTAAATCTATCTGCATTGGCATTTTAAGTGTGGGCGTGCCAGTATACATTTGTATACAAATAAAACGAAACATAAACGGAAACAATATCAAGTCGGAGAAACTCGCACTATTTATTAATCCCATAAGAGCTACATGGTTCCTTTTTATACGTTTCCTGTATTGCACCTATCTTTATTCGATATGCAAACGATTGTGAAATTCCTGGTTCCTAGGGTCTCGAAAGACATCCCAGTTAATTACATTCACAGCCACATGACCGTGAATACCTCTGATCAAGCTGTCTTCATATGGTCGCGGCTCCTCAAAAGAATATGTTGTTTAAGCGAAAATAATGTGCACTCATGAGATGATATTCATAGACGATGACGGGCTCCCTGCTTGGCCATCATCTTCCTCATAACCTGCCAGTGTCATGTTTCATCTCACAAAGACTCTCATAAACCTGTAAGATAGTTGTTCGACCTCGTCTGTCACGAACAAATTAAGCCCCGCCTCGTCGGTCGGGATGTGCGAATAAATTCCATCAGCAACGAATGGATGAATCAAACTTAGCCTGTATAAAGAACCTATGGCTAATTCCGACATAACGCCTGTGAATTAATCCATCGATGAAAATTGAAGGAGAAATACTTGCATGCTTTCTCATGTACATCCACACTAGAGGAACCTGCTTTTCACTAAAATTGTTTATCACAACATATCTTTTTGCCTTTCTCGTAGGGAGATCATCAAGACTCTGGAGGCGACATTTATCCTTCGAAATAGAACACTTGCGCCTGTATTAAAATTTCCACCGATCCACCTATTTTCTCTTTTCTCCCTCATCCATCCCCTTTTTAATCAATCTTGACAGGTAGGCACAATTATGCCATGAATCAGAGGCAATCTGTACGGCTCGAAGCCTCGCGTACCATCGAGGGCATTACGTAAAACCTGTAGGCATAACGCCGCGGTCGGGGACAACGTACACCTGTCGCAGATCCTGTATGGTTCGAAGCCTCGTGTGCCATCGCGAGCAAACACGTAAAACCTGTAGGCATGACGTCGTGATCGAGACAACAAACACCCGTCACAGACCCTGTATGGCCCGAAGCCTCGTGTGCCATCGCGGGCAAACCCGTAAAACCTGTAGGCACAAGAATCCAAACCTGTAAAGAAATGCACGTGGTGTGCAAATTACTCACCATCTTTACTTTGCTCCATCGCCGTGAAGCCAAGAGGAGAAAACCTGCTCTTCCCTGCGATGGATTCGTGGATTCGTGGTAGTGGAAAACTGGGACCGAGAAGACGATAAACGTTTGGAGAAGAGAGACACCGTTTCGTCCTGGGCTCCCGCGAGTCCCAGGGCGAAACCCTAGTCCGCCGCCGCCTCCAGCCCCGTCCTCCTCTCCCCCGCCTCACCGCCGCCAGGAGGCGCCACCGGGCGAAGCTCGGTCGGCGTCGGCGGCGGCGGCGGGGCGCCTTCTCTCCTCCTCGCGGTGATGGCGGCGCGGGCGGCATCGGTGAGGGGAGGCGCGGCGCTGGGCGAGGGCGTGGCGGCGCGGCTGTTCGACGGCGGCGCGGCGGCTCGCAGGATGTGCGTGCTCGGGGCGGCGGCGGCTTCCGCGGAAGCTTCTGCCACGGCGGGCGGCGCGAGCTCGGCCCGATGCGGTCTGATGGAGGCGGGCGGCGCGGCGCGAGGGTGGGCGTCCACGACGCCTAGCGGTCGGGCGGCGGCGCTACGACCTGTGAGTGGAGCCGGACGGGCAGCGCGGCCAGGGCGGCCGCCTCGCGCGCGGGCCGGGGCAGGGGCCCCGGGCCCGGCCGAGCCCACCAAGTCCCCGGATCTAGTGCCACGGTGCAGCCATGGGGCTGCGGGTGCTGCTCCGGCCACTTCCAGGTCCGTGGTGGTGCTGCTGGCCGACGAGCGCTCATGGAGGCGGATCCCTTGCTATGTGGTCCTCCGGGCTCCCTCGGATCTGCGGCGGGCGGAGTTTGGACGCCGGGGCGGCGGCCCTGGACGGTGGGTGGCGACATCGACCGGAAGGCGGGTGGCGTTCGCGGGTGCTGGCCGATCTCCTTGGCCGTGTGGACGGTGAGGAGTCGGTGGGTGGTTGGGTGCGGCGTGGTCGTGCTCCGGCGCGTTCTTCGTCTGTTCGTTGGCGTCTCCACTTTCCGGTCTCTCCGCGCCGGATACGGCATGGTTGGTCCTCGGACTGCTCGTTCGCGTCCGTGCGAGTTTGGTGGGGAGCTGCCGGGGAAACTCTTGGCTGGCTCGGTGCCAGCCACATCGGCAGCGATGATTCTATCGCCGTTCTCCTTCTTGAAGGGCTGGTGAGGTAACCCTCCCCTATTCCTCTTCTTCCCGGGTGAAAACTCAGGCTACGGCCGGGCGACGATGGCGCAATGCGTCGTTCTCCTCCTTGGAGGCGCCGCTTTGGGTTGAGGGGACAGAGGGCTATCGGTGTGGTGACAATAACGGTGGTGCGGTTTGGGTGTGTCTTTGGTGAGGCCTATGGCGGCAGTCAGCAAGTTCAAGGCTTTTTTGGGCGCTCAACCACCTCTATGTTCTGTGTTGGCCGATGAGATGGGAAGGGTCCCTCCTTCGGCGGCAGCAAGGCGAGGCGGTCTCGGAGCCGGATCTTCATCTCTTTGACGCTGGTGCTTCTCCTCTTCGCTTGGCACGTCTCTTTCCGTCAGCGGCAGTTCTCCGTAGCTTGTACTTGTGGGCTCTTTGGTGGCGCTGCCGAGTGGAATTCTGTGTAGTTCCTCTAGGGCTTTGCCTCTTTCTTTTACCTTGTTCAAGTTTGTGTAATCAGCACCATTGTATCCTAGCTGGTTGATGGCTTTATTAATTTAAAGCTGGGCTCTCGAGCCTTATGTTTAAAAGAAAACTGGGACCGGTGAGTAGATGGATGGTTCGGTGGATGAAATGGAAAATGGATCTGATCGATGTGGTGATGAATGTTGTAGGCGAAAATCAACTGTCTTGCACCGTTGCCGTCGGTCGAGTGAAAAAAAAATCTCCCCTGCCTCTCGTAAGAGCCCCTTTTTATAGCCAATCTGCGGCGAGTCTTTTTCGAAATACTACGCCGCCCAGCTCTGAACAACTTCTCCGAAGCGCTCGGTCCAGCTCATTTGAATCATCGGCGCTGATGTTTATCCATACCAACCACTGTTCAAAAAAATCGGGCAAGATACCGATTTATCGTGGGTGGTAACCGATAAGATTTTGGCATATGGGCTAATTTATCGCTCCACCGATATATCGGCCGATTTTCTACCCGAGAGCCGATATTTCGCGCAATTTTCACTCACATGGCCGATATTTCGGACGATTGTCAATTAAATTTCGATGAAATTTGGTATGGCAGTCAATATTTTCGTCCTATGGTTTTGTAGAACTGTGCATTAGCTCAAAATTTTCATTTTTATTGATTCAAATGCAAGGAATCAATGTAATAGTTCTATTCAATGTTCCAATATTATTTTTATATAGCATATTATAGAAAATTTAGTGTCGAAAATTAGGAATTACAAAAAAATAAGTCGATAAATGACCGACCGATAAAATCGATTAATCGACCGATAAGCGATTAATCTCCATTTTAAGGTTGTCCGATAAGTTAAGATCAAAACAAGCCTGGTGACCGGGTGTATACGTGAGCACGCATCTATTGGTTGACACGTGTCACATCTAGCAATCCACTGTTACCATAATTGTTGGGTTAGCAAACCACATCAGCACTAACAACACTTCCAAATCACGTAGGACCCACCTTTTTGAAATCAAATAGTGGGCCAGATGCACTTTGAAATCACGTAGAACCCACGCCAAGTGCGCTTACCGATGGATAAGACAACGTCAAGGCAACATATCCAATTGACGAGAACCGGATCTCAATGCAGATCGTGTGGCATCTAGAGGGTGCTCACGTATACACCTAGTCACCAAATCCCCTCTCGAGTTAAGATTAACGATTTCTTGAATATTGATTCCAACTAAACGATCTATAGAGCTGGAAGAGGATCGGTTAAGTCTGGACTGGGCGCGTGTACGTGAAAGCTAGCACATGTACATTCATGCTACCGAGTAAACCAATTGATCAGCCCATGTGCGCTTATAATTCTTACCAACTACTGTTACCGCTGAAATAAAATTACTATGGCCTGCAAAAACTTGTCACCTGTACGTGTCTTCCATTCACATGGACTAAAATGCTTTTACTTCTTTCTTTGTACATGTCTATGACTCTCACTATTTCTCCTTTATTTGGTAGACTTTGATATTAAACATGAACATATATATAACCATGCCAAATTTTCATCAAACAAATGGCCCTCGCCTAGTAGAGTCCGAATGCGTAGCAATCCGTACTATGCTTGGCGAAATAACCACTCTGCATCGTATCCTAGTAGATTAGGCGTATCCGAACCTCTCCGGCCGGCAGGTCCATTTTATTTTGATATCCTAACTGAATGCAATCTGGTTCACGACTCTGGCTCGTAGAATCTCAACAAATCAAACCCTACCACTTCTTCGTGTATCTCACGGTATGATTGCTGCACCCCCATGGAGCTCTCACAGCGCTTTGGATTTTCGGCCGTCCGATCGAGCTGACGTGGCGCGATCTCAGCCGTCGTTCCGTTCAGGGCGCTGAGGCCCTCCCACAGACCCACGTTTTATCCATGGGTCACTAAAAGCCCATCCCAGCCCGACTTCGCTAGCCCTCCACCAATCGCCACGCCCCCAATCGCTCCTCCCGTCTCCTCCCCTTCCTCTCCCCTCGCGCCGCCACTCCCCCCGCGTCCGTCGTCCTTCCCCGCGGCTGCCCCTCCAACTCGGCAATTTCGCCTCGTCTTCCCGGCCGTGATGAGCTCCGCCCTCTCCTTCGCGAGCCGAGGCCTCACATCCGCCCTCTCCTTCGCGACCCGAGGCCTCACATCTCAGCGGACGTTCCAGGGAGACGCCGCTCTGAGCTTGCCTCCATTGTCCTTCCCCGTTGCTGCTCCTCCATCTTGACCATTTCGCCTCTTCCCCTGCAGCCATGACGAGCTCCGCCTGTCCTTCGCGAGCGGAGGCCACGCATCTAGCGGAGGTTCCAGGGAGACGCAGATCCAGCTCCTCTGCCTTCCTCACTTGGCCATCTCCGTCGTGCAAGGAGATCACCCAGCCGCCGCCCGCAATCCCCAATCCCGTCGCGACCGATTCGCCTCCTCCCCTCCACCTTCTTCCTCGCGCGCGACGGCCGACGATGATGCTCAGCCTCCACCTCCGGCTTCCACCGCTCCTCTCGTCGTCCTCCCCAATCCTCCCTCGCCATGGAGCTCGGTCTCAGACAAGCGCGAGAGGAGGTCGCCGCTGCTGTGCACAACAAGGAGGCGCACATCGACGGGTGCGGGGAGGGAGCCACCAGGCCGTCGTCGAGCGCCTCGTGCTCCCAAGACCGTCAGCCAGCGCGTCTCCGACGAGCGGAGGAGGCCGCCGTCAGCAAGCATGATGAGGAGGTGCGCATCGACGCGCGGGGGAGGGCGGGCTAGGCCGTTGACGAACGCACGGAGGGAGTGCTCCGCGTATGCGCCTCCGTCGCTGCTGTGTTGCTCCTTCCTCCCCATGGCCTCCTCGTTCTCCTCCACGCTGCCTCCATGCCCAGCCTCCTCTACATGGACTTGAGGCTCCATATCATGTTGCCTCTGCCCCGCCTCCTCTGCACAACCTTGCAGATGCTGAGATGGGACGGTGCCAACAACAACATCAACCGCTGGTCATCTCCTTCCTCCCCCTACAGGTTGAATCCCTCTTGCACGAGCTCCTCTACTTGATTTCATTCTTTTTAATTTAGTTTATAATTTGAACAGCTAGGGTTTGGGTGACCCATAGGTTCCAACAGTACCTTCAGAAGCCCTGTTACCCCAATTAAATCAGGTTCTAGTGACCTAGGTGGATCAATCTAGAAGGTACATCCCAAACATTCTTACTAATTGTTGTGCTAGGATTGATCATTTTATTTTAATATCACTTTATTTAATTAATAGCAGTTCATGTAAATGGATTTTATTATCTTTTTAAGCCAGTCTATCCGTGCTCTTCGATGTGATAAATTTCTTGTTCTACCATGTTAACGAGTACATGAACCTCAGGGTGGCCGTGGTTTCACAGTGAGGAATGATTGTGGAGTGCTTATTGTTGCAGGAGCAGAATGAAGCATGTCCGCCTCTGTACTTGTAACATGTTAGTCTTCCGTTCCTGAAAAACATCTAGGTCAGCACTCTTCCTCCCTCTTCTTTGCTTACTCCTCAATATAAGTTTGTAAGGTAGCTCTTGCATATAGAAAGTGTTGGTCGGAGACCAGTTCTTCAATGTGTCCACCAAGTTCATCTTTTTTTTCTCTGGTTTCAGAGATGAGAAAGGTTGCAACCTTGGCGCTTCTCTGTATAGCTGAAGAACAGAAGAATGAAATAAGTAAGGCCTCATTTGGATTTGCACTACCCAGAGATCTTCATTTTGGACATGCCAGCAACTGTTGATTGTACAGGTGAAACATAACAATGACAGAATACCATCTTGCTAACTCTGTAGATGGTTTTTGTTTGGCCATTGGACCCAATGCTTAGTGCCTTCATTACTTCAGCATCATTAGTTATGACTTAGAATTGTTTTCATGACTTAAATTGCATGTATTGAATTAAATTTCAGTAAGGTGTTAATCAGTTGGAGCCGCAATACAACATTGCCTGGTCTACTTGTGTATTACAATACTCCTGCACTTCTATGGCTCGTAAGTGTACTTATACAAGAAACAAGATGCATTTTACAGTATTGGTGCAGATGTAGCATCTCTTTCCAGTATTGTGGCTATTGAATTTGCAGAATTGGTGGATTACTTTTTATATTGCAAGAGTTTCTTCAATTCTGAACGGAGTGTAACAATGCAATAATATATAATGTTCACCTGCTTATATTTTCTATGGTGGCTTGCCCGGTAACAGACTGGAGCAAAGACGTAGATGAAGATCTATGAAAGATTCGACCCTAATATAATTGTGCAAGGTTGTCATTTCTCCTTATTCTTTTGGTTCAGGTGTGTTATGGAAGAAGAAAATGAAGTTATTCAAATTGTCCCTGATCTCGATGTTCTACAGGTGATAGCCTGAAGTTTGGTTCAGGTTTCTCATGAGGTTACATCACCAATAGTTTGATTTTGTTAGCAATGCACTTGTACGTCATGAAGGCTGAACTATATGTGTATTTTGTTTGTTTGATGTTTCAGGGCTAGGGTTCTTGACTAAGGAGGAAAAAAGAGGCATATGTTTTAGTTTTGAAAGAAAGGATCGGAACTCAACTATAAAGTGTATATGAGGCGAGGCAATTTTCTTTGGCCAGTTCTTTACTTATTTATTTGAAGGTTTTTCAGATTTATGGTTAATGCCAATTTAATTTCTGCAAGAGTTTTGGCTTTGTCAATGCCATGATATTCATTCCCTTGTTATTCTCCAAAATACTACCTTTTGTCAGATCTGTATGGATATCTTTGGCGGAGCCTTGGCTCGGTGAGCCTGGGCAGCTGTCCAGGTTCAGCCGAGGAATCTCCATGCAGTTGGTAGTGGGAGTGATTTAATCAGCTGTTTATGGGGATAAATGCTCCAAAATTGTTGTGCTGAACTCCAGTTATCAGGTTGTAGCAGATCATGTCATGTCTATCTGAGTGGCGAGACATCAAGCAAAAGTAAAAGGTACATCTCTGCATTACTTATCAGAACCATGCCCTTGCAATATTGAGTGACTTAATTTTTTAGCATTGAATGGCATTCACAATGGCAATATTGAGTGACTTAGAAATGAAGGTTTTTTTTGGGTATTGTATTGCTTTTGTGAGCGTCTCTTCGTGTACTTCAGTGGCAATGAGCAAATAAAATCTTACCATTAATATATAATCTAAAATTACAGAGCAATCTGCACCTTAACACTACCCTGTTTTCTAGGATTCTCCAACTTAGTCTGAACATTTAGGTGTTGATTATGTCAGTGTAAACTTTATTTCTATTTAAATTATCTTTATGATTGATATATAGTTATTTACCATATGATTTCGATATTTCTTCAAAAGAAATTAGCACCTGGGTTGGGTGGCAACGTGTCCGAGCTGCCAAGCTAGGGCTATTTATCTACTATCTTTGTATTGGTGACATCCAATACATTGAGCCACATAAATCTTTTTTTTTCGTCTGGTAGTTATCATCATGTTTTTTCCTGTTTAGGTGCTCCAGAGATGCAACGTTTTCAAATGCCACCTCAACTTTTTGTTCATTTATGTTGTTTGTCATAGTTTTACACTAAGGGATAATTGGCTATATAATGATTCTCATAGTTTTAAACTAAAAAGGAAGTGTTTTATTGTAGGTCTTTGGCCATGGAGTTAAAGTTACTGGCTGGTACAAAATTTCAGATTCTAGGCACTAGAGGAACTAAATTTGAGGTTTAATTCTATGAATTAGTTGGTTTTCAGTGTTTTTTATTTTTATCATATAATTATTGAAACATGAAGTGGCATTTACACATTTTTTTACCATAATTATCACTTCTCTGAGTTACTAATATTTTTTCCAAGATCAGATTATTTCCTGGTCATTTACCTATTTCCTTGTATTCACACTAGAAGTTGCTATTGTCTAGGCTATGTAGTCTGTAACTCTACTAGCAGGAGCGCCTTCACTAGGTATATTGGAGATCCTAATGCGCTGATGGTGCTGCTGATATGACCAAATGAAGTGCTAACAGCTTGTATGGACATTCTTATTGTTGAACATGTTTTATGCTATTCATCAAGCCATACCAAGTCGATTATCTTTGTATGCTCTACTTCTGTCTTTATTTATGTCACGGTTGTGTGATAATCTAGATAGTTGTATTTTCCCTTCAAATAGTGTTAGATGATTGAGTAATTAAGGGTGGAAGTTACTGTTGTTTTGCACATTTCCTTGTGTTGTCATCTGCCTAGCTGCTGGTTGTTTGACTTTTGCTTTTCTCTTAGACCAATTGAGGTATATCTGTATTATGTAGTCGTAGTTTCAGTTTCTTGGTTTATATTCTATGGTCTGTTCAGATTATGACATGTACAAGTGTACATTAAGGTCCGTTAATTGGTTTGTTGGCCGACTTATTCATACTTACTCTATTATAGTTTCTTAATTCATCCATATTTCAGGAATTTGGTAAGTAAACAAAATATTAATGAAATAGGAAAATATATAGGTGTCAAATTCAGCTAAATTGCGTGTGCATGATATATTTGGTGAAATATATGAGTAAGCTCCAAAAAAATATGTGGGTTCCAAGTATTGACCTATTATGGTTATTTTTTTGGTTCCTCTCTTTCTCCTCGAAGCATGTCCATTTCCAATAATGTGAATGCTTTGTTTTGTAGCCTGAAAAGGAAGCTGTTGCACTGCAACTCAAATGGATCTGGTTCAAGTTAGTCTTGATAAAGTATTACAGTCATGTTTTTTGCTTTTTTCCGTACTTGCATTAGGTGTGTAAATATTTTTCCCTAATGACTTTCTTCATGTTATAGCTGATAAAAGTCAGGTCCCTTGTGTGATATTTGGCCATGTTCTAGACCAGAACATATGTATATTAATTCAACGACGGACAATTGGCTCAGAAATAACATGTGAGTCCAATCTCGAAGGCTGCAGTCCAACACTGACCACAAGTAAGCCCCATGGCCTGCTCTGCTTCTCCCCTGCTTGCTGGAGGATGGCACGCAGCAGTGTAGGGCATTTGGCAGAGGTGAGCTTCTTTATTTTTCTTCTACCTATTTATGATATTTTGCCATTGGTTTGCATATGGGACGAGACACATATATCTCTTGAAACTGACAGCAGCAGTAGCTCTATCAGAGTACTCTTGGAAGGAGCAGTCCTCATGCAAGGAAGTAATTGAGAGAACCTATCTTCAGGGTCATAGAATAATGCAGCATCTGTCCTCGCATAATGTTCATACCTTATGAGACATCTGTGTTGTTTTCTCACAGATGGAGCCTCGTGACTCGGATTAGCAAAACCACGATTGCAATTATGGAGGGCGCCATGAAACAAAGATACATCCTCCCATGATCAATATAGATAGCTTGGTTTGAGCGGCAGTTTAGCCTATTATTATGCTTGTTTTGGTGCAGTACAAGAAGTTCATTGGTTGCAATTTTTTAGATGAATATTGATGTCCTATATTAGTATTGTCTGTATCTCTGAATATTGGGATTTGATAGCTTTTTCTTTGTCAAACAAAATTTATGGAACACTCCAGATTGCTTGAATCATGTGTTTGCAAGATGACATCGAGTATCTATCTTATTCGTTAGTGTTTCTGTTTTACTCTACGCATCATCTCATTTCGTCCAAACCAAGCTATAAATACTCCAGCAATCATGCCCTTTAGTTTAGTTGTCACTTGCAAATGATGAAAAGAGCTCAGTTCAGCAACAATTTTTCTTAACCGGTTCACACTGCTGAGTAAACTTCATAAAGATCAAAACTGAATAAAAGGATAGATTACAGGAGACGAAATTATGTAGAACAGCTAAATTGCAATTTCTGTGTAAAATCAAAATTGATATTACTTCATTGGACGCCATCCTGTGGGGGCTAAGCCTTGGCCGTTGAGTCCCATTGTGTGCGGGAAGAGCCATAGTCGCCATCCTAGGGGCGGTGGATTATCCTACTAGCATGTCAAGTGTCATCTCGCTGTCGTTTGGCAGCGCTGCGGCCGCTGAGTCTCCATTGTGTGGGTGCGGCATCATAGAGGCGGCGGCGCGTCCGAGAAATTGCGGCCGCTGAATCGCCTGAGGAGATAATACAAAGGAATTCAGATGATTATTGATCCAAGGGGGAATCTTCAAAAATAGGGTTAAGTTACTGGTTTCAGATCCCACGTCCATTCCACACCATCTGTTAATCATCCAACGGTTCATGATGAAAGTTTTCAAATATTCACACAATGGAGGTTGGATATATGTTACATTTTAACTACAACCCTGAACTAGGAGATAAATTAGCCATGTATCAAATATTTATTATATCATTATATAAAACGTTTATCAGTGCGAAAGTTGGGCCTGCGGGTCGAGGCGCGTCCCAAAATGATATCTGGACCTAATATGATCTTTTTTTTTGGGGGTTTTTGGTCTTTTTTCTCTTATTGTCCTACAATGATTTTCTCAATATTGTGATCATACTATTTGCAACAAAAATAAGTTATTACACTATTTGTCTCGCGTATTGGCAGTTAACTTATATTGTCGCTATACATAATAAACATCGGTACGAACTTCACGGGATCGTGCGCCAAGGCGCACATCTAAATCTAGTATATATATATAGACATGCACTGATGCACACCGTGGCCTTATTTACCTCAACTGTCTTCCTTGCCCAGCCTACCCTCATAGAAACCAATCTACTTCGTGACAAGCTGGAGTCTTCCTCTGCCCCAAGGTAATGTCAATTTCTTTTCTTATTGTCCATTAGCAGGAACAGATCCGAGAATCCCCTCATGATGAACAGCGAAGAAGCCACAACCTATTGTTGCCATAGCCAAAGGATGAATCAGATGAATCGTAACAGGTCATTGCAGCGTGCAACAAAGTAATTATAGCAGGTCACCGGCGTCGTTACAAGTCTGCATCAGTGACTACAGCCGGTTGGCAATATTGCCAAGAGCATGAATCGGAGACATCTATGAGATCAATTACAGGGCTGACTAGTTGTTGCATCGGCATTAATGAGCTCGATGAGAAGCCGATTCAACCAGTAAATAAACATCGTCATCTTTGATGAGCCTTCGGCGCTACTCATTAACCTGTTCAAATAATCCTCAATCAGGAACATGTGCATTAATGACAGATTACCACCACCGGCAATACAGGGATAGGTTACTCTGCAACAATCGGACATCCACTTCCCTCCCTGGATCCAAAGAAAACCTGATTTGGATGCATAATTAATAGCCTGAAGTTCTGTTAATATTCCACTCCTCTTATTTTATAGGCTGCAACGGCATGACCCTTCTTCCTTGTACTTGTAGGTAAGGAACAGATTTCCTGTATTCGCTGATGCATACCTCTCATCATCACCCTTCTCAGGGCAGGCATTCGGGGTATCCAGGACGCAGAACCACAAATAACAACTCAAGTAACGGCCCAAACCTAGGTGCAGATTTCAACCAATTACCAAGGCAACATCAGCATTGAGGGGGCTATCGTGGTCGCGAGCGATTTAAGTCACAATATCACCGCATACCACCTAAGTATATATTTAAGCCAAAGTTTGATCCCTTGCAGCAGCACATATCCAAAAGTGTCAATCAAAACATTCATCTTCCTCAAGTCCACGGTGAAGATCCTCAGGATCACAGTTCTGTGGTTGAAGGACATCTTCGTCGACCTAAATTAGGCTGGGACATCGACGATATGGGCAAGAAACGTGAAAAAGGCGACAGTCTGAAAGATGGCACATCGGGAGTACAAAAGGAGCTCAAACACTCAAAAACAAAGCCTGCTGGTATGACATCTTAACATCTATGCGTATCTCAAAACACTTCTGCTGCATGCATACTGATCAGTCTTTTTGTCATATGTATTTTTAGCAGCTAGCCACGCCTGCATGCAAGAGTGACACATATATTGACGAGAGAGCAGGTGCTGACGGAGAAGCTGTTATGTGGAATGAAGTTTACAACGAAGACCTGGAAAATAACATCATGTTGCTCACTAGTTCCAAAGATGACGATGCCATTGACAAGTATATTGCCATGGTGGCAAAGAACATGAAACTTGAGCGTACCAGGAAACTCCATGTTAAAGCCCAGCCAACGCATGGTTGTGAAGTACCCACTCCACCTCTTCAATTAACTAGCAAAGTATTCTGTTATGAGGGTGTGCAAAAAGGCCTTGGAGAGCTGACAACAAAGGAGAAAAACACCGCCTTCGTTGTTCTGGAGCCTGTCCTTAAAGAGGCTCCACCGATTCAGGTTTCTACTTTAACACATGAGTTCCTTCGTGTTCCGAAAAAACACTGGTGGAATAATTCCTCGCTTAAGCTTAAAACCAACATTATATATCCCCCAAAGTTGCTTCTTTGGGCACGTATGATGCTTATCTCTGAAGAGGACAAACTCATGTTACTCAAAGCTGATATATTTCGTGGTGTCCTAGCTTCTCTTTATCGTGCTCCAATCAATTCATCCCTTCTCGCAGACTTTCTGACCTTCTGGAACACAGAAGGTCATACATTAATCACAGCTCAAGGAGAGATGGGATATCCCCTTATTGCCATGTATGATGCCATGGGCCTCCCAATATTTGGTCACTTATATGAAGAGCACATCCCTTCAAGTATTGTCAACAATAAGGCCCATGGGAGGGATGTGCTCTTCATATAAATGACCAGATATTGGGAGGCCCATGGCATCATACATGGCAATAAGGGATATCCCATCTCTCCTTGAGTTGTGATTAATGTATGACCTTCTGTATTCTAGAAGGTCAGAAAGTCTGCGAGAAGGGATGAATTGATTGAAGCACGATAAAGAGAAGCTAGGACATCACGAAATATATCAGCTTTGAGTAACATGACTTTGTCCTCTTCAGAGATAAGCATCATACGTGCCCAAAGAAGCAACTTTGGGGATATATAATGTTGGTTTTAAGCTTAAGCAAGGAATTATTCCACCAGTGTTTTTTCGGAACACGAAGGAACTCTTGTGCTAAAGTAGAAACCTGAATCGGTGGAGCCTCTTTAAGGACAGGCTCCATAACAACGAAGGCGGTGTTTTTCTCCTTTGTTGTCAGTTCTCCAAGGCCTTTCTGCACACCCTTATAACGGAATACTTTGCTAGTTAATTGGAGCTACTACACAAGCCGCAACAAACATGGCAGATGATTTTTATGCCAAACCTGAAGATCCGTTGTTGTCGCATCTTGATTTCCGCACAACTAGATTGCGCGGGCGGTTCACTGCTGTATTTAGAAACAGTACTCTGTTTTATAAGGGTGATTATGCACATGATGTATACCGTGCGGCATTTCTAGCTTCGTGGTTGTGTACTTACTGCGTTCCCATTGATGCGGGGGTTTACATCCGTCCTTAAGTTTTCAGTGCCGCTGCAAGTCTTGCTCAGGGAGTTCGACTTGCTATTGGAACAGCGTGTCTATCACACTTGTATCATAGTCTAGATGTTATATGTCAGGACATCAGGGCTACTCCGAATTCAGCCAGCGAGTGCCAACTACCTCTTCCTGCTCACTTCATTATGGGCTGGTTTTGCTCTTACTGGATGATTCAGTCATAGATACCCATCTTACTCACTTTTGTCCCTTTGTTATGGACGCTTGGAGGATCACTTCAATGGAGATTAGCCTATCCGCCGCACATCACCTCTTCATTGACCTGAGTGAAGATAAAAGATCCCTCCTTTCATTATCATTTCTGGGAAGATCATCTATACGCTTCCCTAAGTCAAATGTGGAGATTCTAGTAAATGACACTCGTGAACAAATTGGTGGAGGTCGCTGTAACATCTGCATTATTGCGATTGATATGCTAATTAGTGCTAGTGTAGGCGCTATCACATACGCGAGGTGCCAATTTTACAATAACTTAGCTTAATGCCCCCACCGTTTTGCTCAGATGCACGGGTGTGACCAGGATGCTCCTGACTTCTTAATGGAGGCACGAATGGTCAGTACCTCCTACAGTTTGCTGATTATTTAGATGGCACTCGCGAGGAAACCATTGAGCATTTGCAGAGGAGACACCTGGCATACTATTCCCCAGCAGGCCATCAGTTTCACTTGCAACCGTTGTCACGAAGGACAAAGCGCTCATTCGAATATGTCAAGTGGTGTGAAACAACACTCAACTTTCTTCAAAAGAATAATTTTATTTGTTCGGGTCAACAAATGTCCATTTCTCTTCGTCCAAAGAAAATCAGGGATGTGACAAAACCCTCAGGTATGAAAGTTCTACACTATTATTGCTAACGACCCTTCATCTGTCATACATATATATGTTATCATTCTTCCTTTTGCTAAAAGGAATTCTGCATAAACTCGATTATTATCGATCCAGATTCTTTTGGCAAGGTGATAGCGAGAAAAAGAAATATCGACTAGTTAAATGGAGTGTAGTTTGTAGTCCCAAAGATCAAGGCGGGCTTGGAGTTCATGACTCGGAGGTCAAGAACTCAGCTCCGCTGGGTAAATGGCTTTTTAAGCTCCTTGCGAGGATGGGATTTGGCAAACTATTCTTCGGAGAAAGTATATCGGCTCCAAGACGTTATCTCAGGTGGTTTGGAAACCTGGGGATTCACACTTCTGGGCTGGTCTAATGGCGACAAAAAATGTTTTTTTTCGTCATGGTACTTTCTCAATTAAGAATGGAGCACATATACGGTTCTGGGAAGATGCTTGGTTAGACAATGCACCTCTAAGTGAACAGTATCCTGCGTTGTTGTTATCACCAGATTTTGGCCAAATCAGGAGATAGGCCGTAAGTGAGATGGGCTTGAAGGATATACGCGTGGAGGATCTCTGAAGTGGCCTTGCACGAGAGTTTGGGCTAAATCGCCCGTGTATCTGTATTATAGTAGATCGCATCTTAGTTTAGAAGTTAGAGTTTAACCCGTGCACGGTTAGGTGCACGCCTGAATTAGAAAGTCCCCCGGACTATAAATATGTATCTAGGGTTTATGAAATAAACAACAATCACGTTCACAACAAACACAAACCAGGCGCATCGCCACCCCTTCTTTCGAGGGTTTCCTTCCGGGTAAGCATCATGCTGCCTAGATCGCATCTCGCGATCTAGGCAGTACATGTTTATTCGTCTACCTTGTGTTACTCGTGCTGAAGCGTTGTTGATGGCGAGTAGCACTGCTTATCTTAGGTGTTTTGGGGCTTGCATTGATGCTTTTTCTTATGCATATTTGCTTAGCAATGCCGTCCCTCGACACCTAGCTGCCCTTACACCCATTTGGGTGTAAGGGCAGCATCTTGCTTGTTCGATACTTAGTAGATCCGATCTGTTATAGTTGCTCCTTGTTCTTCAAGGATTAGTTTAATATCTGCATGATTAGGCCTTATGCTGGGGTTGGACGATCCGGTAGTGCGTTAGGTGTTGTTTACCGTTCCTATAAGGGATGTTCCGGGAATTGACGTAATGTTGGTTTTTAGGTCTCTTCTAGGGATAGTTTTCATCATCTTTCGTATCTGCTAGGCCCAACTACGCGTAGGATGTTCCGGTTATGCGGTGAAAACCCTAAAGCTGTCGTAGATTGGTTTAGCTTTGTTTTGATCAAGCGGGATCCCCATGTCATTGCAAATCCAACGTGAACCATGGGGCGATCGGCTTTTTGAGCCGATCCACGAGGCAACCTGAGAGCCGATAGGGCTCGTATTTAATGTTTACGTGTCTACCATGCGGGAACATAGTCGAAGCAATCTAACACCATCCTCGATCGGGTCTAGGTCGGGTGGCACGCCCTTGCAACCGCCGGGACGTGTGCGGGAAACTTGCGGGACGACGCGAGGTGCCAGGGGTCCACTAAGCGGCCTTGGGAGCCTCCCGGCTCTTCGTGTTGCTTAACCACCGCTCGCCGGTGAGTTTTGGCAGGCAACACATTCTGGCACGCCCGGTGGGACCCTCTTCTACAACATCCACGTCAACACCTGCATCCGAGATGGCGGACGAACCGATCAAGTACGAGGATCTCCCTGTGGAGCATAAGAAGAAATACGATGAGCTGAAGGCCATACGTGAAGCCGAACTCATCGGCTCCTTTGAGAAGACCCGGTCGCACGGCATCGGGTTTAAAGGATTCACTCCCCAAGGCATACTCGAGGGTTTGGATCTCGTCTCTCCCTTCGGAGGAACGTACCGAGCCCTGCGTCGGGAAATCAACTACGTTGTGGCTCATTCGCTACATCGGCATTCCGAGAGCCTGGTGAATACTTTGGAGCGCATTGCGCTTCATGTGGTCCAAGAAGTCATGAAGCATCAGTACTCCCCCTCAGGGCCTGTTCTAGGGACTCACCAGGGAGAGATGCAACTCCACACCAGGCCACCATTGCCGTACGCGATGGCGGCTCCACAACAACAAGGTTCACCAGCATACGTCGTCTACAAGGTTGGAGGTGATCCTGGCGACTATCAATTCTTATATGAGCCGCCCAAGGAGATCCCACATGGATACGTGTGCACATACGTGCCGGACTGCAACAACTGGACGCAAGCGATCCAGACTCCAACAGGAGGGCTTGCCGGAGCAGGAGCGATTGTTACGGCAGGAGGGATGGCTGGAGCAGCAGGGAGTTTGGGAGCAGATGCTGAGAAACAGGCGTGACTAGCTAAATACGCCACTACACCAAGTCATGAAAGCTCAACTGCTACAGCTTCCACCGTGGATCAGATCAGTGCAGTCTTGAGAGACCGGTTCGGTATCCCGCCGAAGAAGAAAATAATCGGCTATTCCAAGCCGTACCCCAACGAGTTTGACCCGATCCCGCTGCCACCTAAGTATCGGCTCCCGACTTCACAAAATTCGGTGGATCGAAGGATCTAGCTCCATCGAGCACGTGAGCCGATACTTGGCCCAGCTAGGCATGGTTTCGACGATCGGATCAACTGCGTGTGAGGTTTTTCGCGCAATCTCTCACCGGTCCAGCCTTTTGGGTGGTACACCTCGTTGCAGCCAGATTCAGTTCGATCATGGAAGCAGCTGGAAGAGCAGTTTCACACACAATATCATTCAGAAGCCACTGAAGCTGGCATTGCCGATCTGACCCAGGTTCGGCAAAAGCGAGGAGAGACAGTATCTGAATACATTCAGCGTTTCAGAACTGTTAAGAACCGATGTTATTCGGTTCATTTGTCCGAGAAAGAAGCAGTCGAGCTGGCCGTGGCAGGCCTCGCAGCGCCACTCAAGGATCTGACGTTCCAAGTGGAGTACAATTCGTTGGCGCACATGGTCCAGAGACTAACTTTGTATGAACAGCGCCACCCAGAACTGTACCAAGACAAGTACAAGCGCACGATAGGCCTGGTCGATGCTGATGCGGATGAAGATCCTTCGGAAGATCAGGAAGTCGCGGTAGCTGAATGGGCTCGGACGGCAGTGCCTGTGTCCTGCAAATGGGTGAATCAACCAGGGCCTCCGAGAGGGTTTGACTTCGATGTGAGCAAAGCTGAGCAGATTTTTGATTTGCTGCTGAAGGAGAAACAGTTGAAGTTACCCGAAGGCCACAAAATCCCTACGTCACAAGAGATGAACGGTAGGCCATACTGCAAATGTCATCACACGTTCACGCACGCCACCAACGACTGCAAAGTATTGCGCGCACGGATTCAAATGGCGATAGAATCGGGCCGATTAACTTTCGGACAATTTGCTATGAAGGTTGACACACGTCCGTTTCTCGGCGTCAACATGGTGGATCTTAGCCACTCCATAAGGTGCGAGCCAGAGTTCTCTTTTAGTGTCAACATGGCAGGGCTTGTGAGCCGCCATGGCAAAGAAAAAGCAGAGAGCAGCCACTCCCATGGCAAGGATAAAGAGGAGGCCGATCCACGCGACCGGCCCCATGATGATGATAGACGGTACCTAACCGAGGAGGAAGTGAGAAGCGTGCGGTATCAACGTCCACTCTCCGTGCATCTCCTTAACAAATATGAACAGCAGTATGACCGACGTCGGCGCTACGACGTAGATGATGAGAGATATCGTCGGTCTGATGTTGAGGACAGGAGGTATCGTCGACGTGACAGAAACAACAACGGGTACAAGCGTCACGCTAGAGGGAGGTCAAGGGAGCAAGATGACATGGATAGGCATTGGGACTTTCCTTTCTTTAAACATTGCTGGGACTTAGGAATGAGCCGATTGCCAACAATCGAGAACTGCCGGAATGCGTGACAGCAAAGGAAGAGGACAAACGAGGTTTCGGTGTTCGAGCGTCTAGGGCCTCTCCCACCTCGAACAAACGAGCTGAGTCATCTCAAGAAGAAGACTTTGAGGAGTCAGATGGTGAAGAAGATAGGTATCACCGGCCAAGGTGGTGCCCTGATGGACTCAACCATTCTCAGAAGCGTAGGGTGCAGCGGCTACGAAATCTGGAGGAAGCCGAGGCACAGTACCTGTACACGTTGAGAAAAGCACGGCCCGATCTGGCCGTGAGAATTCAGCAAAAGTTAGAGACGGAGACGCGCCCGCCAAAGAAAGTGTGGCGCCCTAAACAGACAAAAGCCGACGCAGAGGCATCGGCTGATACAAACATGGTGTTCGTACTCCCGTCAGAGTTTCGCGCTCCAAACGACGAGGAAGTATCGGTGGCTCAATTCGACTGCGGTCCACAGCCAATTATCTTTGAGAAGCCACGAGATAGAAGCTACATGCATTTGAAGGCCCTATACCTGAGAGGTTATATCAATGGGCAGTCTGTCAGCAAGATGTTGGTTGACACCGGAGCGGCAGTCAACATAATGCCGTATTCCATGCTACGACGTTTGGGACACTCCAATGATGATCTGATCAAGACCAACATCACATTAAGCGATTTCAACGGCCAAGCATCGAAGCAAAAGGTGTTCTGAATGTAGATCTTACTGTAGGCCGGAAAACCATACCTACCGCGTTCTTCATCGTCGACAGCAAAAGCAATTACGCTGTCCTGCTAGGAAGGGATTGGATTCACGCTAATTGTTGCATTCCATCCACAATGCACCAATGCATCATACAGTGGGATGGAGATGAGGTGGAGGTCGTTCGAGCGAGATGACTCAATCGAGATATCACTAGCTGCCATGAATATTTGGGAGGCGGATGACCAAGAGCCGCTCTCTGGAATCAGTTTGGAAGGTTCTGAGCGCATCGAAGCTTCGAAAAATGGGGTGAGGCTGGTCTTATCTACCGGCCTGACGGAGTAGCAAGGTCCAAGACAATGGACGTACGTGGCGAGGCCGATCCCAGCGATCGGCCCCAAAAAATGGAAAGCAAAAATCTTATCTCAAGCATGTCACGTAGCTACAGTGGAAATCCAAGAAGTTGCAAACTGTCGTCAAGCATTGCAATGGAAAAGGAGGCCGATTCTAGCAATCGGCCAAAATTATCCTCGACATACGTTTTGCCTGGGCTCAGCATTGATCTAACAGGGGATGCCTGAAGAGCCGATACCCTCAATTACTTGAAAGAATCGGCTCGGGGGGCACTTAGATGGATAAGACACCATGCCCAGCAGTTCAAGATATATTCTCTGATGATGATGGATATTGAAGTATGGGGGCCGATGCATAAATAAATCGGCCGTAAAAAATACAATTTTTTTAAGCATAGCCGATGCGCAGACATCGACTTAAGGATAAAAAGCCGATGCATGGCCATCGACTCAAGAGGAACAGCTGTTATAAGCAGAGGCTCAATGGAGCAGTTGTCGAGTTACAAGGAGAGGCTCTACTGGATGAACTCCTTCTCAAGGCCTCCAACTCCTTCTGCAAATCTTCGAGTTCAGCAGTGCCAGTATAAGCGTGCAGATCAGGATTAAGGGTGAGTCCAGCAAAGGGAGCATACCCATCCTAGGAGCATGAGAACAGCCGATGACGAATCAATCGGCTGTGACGTTTTTGCCTGGGGTGGACCAAGGTGGCGACTTGGTCGATGTCACTTTCAGAGGTTGTTACGTCCAGAGTTTTGGAGGGCATCAGAAATTCAAAACATCCTCACCGGAAGTTGCATCAGCCTGCCAAAGATGATGAGCCGATCTGATCAGCAAGGCGCAAGAATTGAACTGGAGAAGCTCGGGGGGCAGCTCACCATGAAGGTTCTCTGCTCTGGGGAGCCGATTTTGTTGGAATCGGCTGGCTCCGCATTACAACTTGGAAGCCACTGGTGGCCCATTTGGCTGGCTCACCGCTGTTCTCGCCTTGACTGAGGCTCGGGGGGCAGCTGACTTGGTAGATGCTCTGTTCTTAAGAAGCCGATTGAGATTTCATCGGCTGGCCCTCCATCATAATCTTCTTCAAAGGAACAGAGCAGGGTTATAAAGTATCACTAAGGAGATTTGCGAGTAGGTGACATCTGTTCTGCAGAAGTATCGGCTTCAGCGTCAAGTCGTTTCAGCAGCGGTTCTGGGGCTCTCTTGAAGGCATGGTCTTCTACATTGTCCACCAGAGCTCAAAGTCATCGGTCGAAAAAATGAAGGACTGATGCGTTGACATCGGCTCATTGGGCGTTGACCAAGTTTACGGTCACTCCTTAGCTGAAAAGATGAAGGGCGGATTATGAGGGACCGATGCGTTGCCATCGGCTCATTGAGCATTGGCCAAGTGACAATCGGCAGAGTCAGTATGAGGGGAAATCGGCTGAGTTAGCACAAAGGAAATCGGCAAAATCAAATTGGGGAAATTCTTCATTGATAAACGAGATTTCTTACATAAAGAGCTGATTGCTCTCAAAAGGAAGTACTAGGGGATACATTGCCCCATCTACTACTACTGATCCTATGCTAAGGGTCCTATCTACGGGCCGTCGTTGCCCTCGTCGTCGCCGTCGTCGCCGCTGTCGGCGCTACTCCCGGTGGGCTCGTCGTCACTGCTGTAGCGGCCGCCGGTAGGACCCTCGTTGTCCTCGTCCTCCTCGTCAGCGTCGTCGTCATCGCTGTCGAAGTCGCTGAGGTTCCCGGGCCAGGGGCAGAAGCGCTTGGCCGGTGGCTCGTTGGAGGAGCTGTCGTCCTCCTCCTCCTCCTCCTCCTCCTCCTTCTTCGCCTCCTCGGAGGAGGTGAAGCCGTCCCAGGGGAGGCGATCGTCATCGCTCTCCTCCTCCGATTCCCCGTCGGCGAGGAAGCGGAGGTCACTCTCCCCGTCGGTCAAGGACTTATCGTCCTCAGACCAGACGGAGAAGTCGTGGCTCGACTCGTCCCCGGCTTCGATGGCGCGGCGGGTGTTGGCCGCATGGGCCTCCTCCGGGTTCCACTCCGGCGTCGGCTCGCGGGAGGAGGAGGATTGGGCGGAAAGACCCGATGAGGAGGAAGAAGAAGAAGACATGGTGGCAGAGGAGGGCTTTTGGAGTGCTAACGCGAAGGGGATGAAGAGGAGAACTGTTCGATGCGGTTAAATAAAAGGAGATGGAGCGGAGATTTAATGTTCGAGCAGTTTTCGAGGATGTGGTGCCAAAACTGTCAAATCGTGCAGAGAAGTTGGGAAGGCAAGTCGTCATGATGAAGAATGCTGCGACGGTTCTGCTCTGCCACGACATGACCCTTCGAAGGAAAAACAGAGTGGTTTTGAAATTATCATTACCAAAACCAGGGAGGCATGTGTTATCACCAGATTTTGGCCAAATGAGGAGATAGGCCGTAAGTGAGATGGGCTTGAAGGATATACGCGTGGAGGATCTCTGAAGCGGCCTTGCACGAGAGTTTGGGCTAAATCGCCCGTGTATCTGTATTATAGTAGATCGCATCTTAGTTTAGAAGTTAGAGTTTAACCCGTGCACGGTTAGGTGCACGCCTGAATTAGAAAGTCCCTCGGACTATAAATATGTATCTAGGGTTTATGAAATAAACAACAATCACGTTCACAACAAACACAAACCAGGCGCATCGCCACCCCTTCTTTCGAGGGTTTCCTTCGGGTAAGCATCATGCTGCCTAGATCGCATCTCGCGATCTAGGCAGTACATGTTTATTCGTCTACCTTGTGTTACTCGTGCTGAAGCGTTGTTGATGGCGAGTAGCACTGCTTATCTTAGGTGTTTTGGGGCTTGCATTGATGCTTTTTCTTATGCATATTTGCTTAGCAATGCCGTCCCTCGACACCTAGCTGCCCTTACACCCATCTGGGTGTAAGGGCAGCATCTTGCTTGTTCGATACTTAGTAGATCCGATCTGTTATAGTTGCTCCTTGTTCTTCAAGGATTAGTTTAATATCTGCATGATTAGGCCTTATGTCTGGGGTTGGACGATCCGGTAGTGCGTTAGGTGTTGTTTACCGTTCCTATAAGGGATGTTCCGGGAATTGACGTAATGTTGGTTTTTAGGCCTCTTCTAGGGATAGTTTTCATCATCTTTCGTATACTCGCTAGGCCCAACTACGCGTAGGATGTTCCGGTTATGCGGTAAAAACCCTAAACTGTCGTAGATTGGTTTAGCTTTGTTTTGATCAAGCAGGATCCCCATGTCATTGCAAATCCAACGTGAACCATGGGGCGATCGGCTTTTTGAGCCGATCCACAGGGCAACCTGAGAGCCGATAGGGCTCGTATTTAATGTTTACGTGTCTACCATGCAGGAACATAGTCGAAGCAATCTAACACCTTCCTGATCGGGTCTAGGTCAGGTGGCACGCCCTTGCAACCGCCAGGACGTGCGCAGGAAACTTGCGGGACGACGCGAGGTGCCAGGGTCCACTAAGCGGCCTTGGGAGCCTCCCGGCTCTTCGTGTTGCTTAACCACTGCTCGCCGGTGAGTTTTGGCAGGCAACAGTTGTATAGTATCGTTCGTCGCAAAGGAGATACCATTGCCAAAGTAATGGCTACCTCTCCACCGAATGTGACGTTCCGACGAGTTTTGCTAGGACAAAGGCTACTGGCATGGAATGCTTTAATTCATAGGTTGGGGGATGTTAACCTGTCGCCTGAACCAGATGAATTTAGGTGGAATTTATATGTAGATGGCTCTTTCTCGGTAAAATCTTTATATAGCGCCATACTTCATTCTGATTTACCGGTTGATAATAATAGGAAAATTCGGAAGATGAAGATACCACTAAAAATAAAAATATTTGGATGGTATCTTCGTCGAAGAGTCATCCTCACCAAAGACAATCTTGTTAAGCGGAATTGGCACGGAAATACTCGATGTGTTTTTTGTCATCATGATGAAACTATTAAACACCTCTTCTTCCGGTGCCAGTTTGCGAGATCTATTTGGTCTGTCATCCAAGTAGCGTCTACCTTGTATCCTCCCACTAGTGTGGCCAATGTCTTTGGTAATTGACTTCATGGAATAGATTCAAGGTTCAAGTTGCTTCTTAGGGTGGGGGCGCTAGCAGTTATCTGGGCGCTTTGGCTGAGTAGAATTGACAAGATTTTTAATGACAAAAATTTCTCCTTGTTGCAGGTCATCTACATATGTACAGGGATTCTTCGTTCATGGTTACCTCTTCAGCGCATGGAGAACCGAGACCTATTTACGGAGGTCTGTACACGGTTGGAGGCTACGGCGAGAGATACTTTTTCCCTACATGGGTGGCAGCATAGTCTACGGATTGAAGCCCCACCCACACGTTAGGCGTTATATGATTCATCGTTCCGATATGTATTTCGCCTAGATATTTTTTAGTTTGGCATCTTTTTTGGACTTGAGACTCAAAAACGGTTGTGTGCATCCTAGTTATGCAGAGGCTGGATGTAATTGCTTTCCCAAAAAGTAATAAAGCATCCTTTATAAAAAAAAGAAAAATATATATTTATATTTCATATTTTGCAGCTTCAGCACCAACCACTGTCAAGACCATTACGAAGGGAGGTCTGTCTATTTCAACCAAAGAAGAAAGGAAGGCTGCTCCTGAGATAGGTACAAAATTCATTCATTTCACTCAGTTGAAGATGGCTTGTTTCTCCTTATTGCCTCCAGCTAAACTGGCCATCTCATTGGTCCACATTCAGGCTCATTAGCAGCAGAAGGTACTTCTGAAAAGAGAGTGATAAACTTACCCCTAAAACAGGTAATATCATAAACTATTTTAATCACATAGGGGCGTTTTTTTTATTTGTTTACCATATTCGCTGACATAACTCATGCATCTGTGTAGATTCTCATAAATTTGCAGATGGCGCACCTAAGTCATCAAAAACAGCCCCAACCGTGAAGAATAATTTACTGAGCAACTCCTCAGCTGTTTCTGAACTTGCCCCTTATTCAGGTAGAATAATACATTTATCACGTGCCTCGGAACCTTGTTCTCTCTGTTTTGACATTATTATTTTGCTTTTCCTTAGACCCCCAAACACACTCTGCCAGAGGCAACAACTCGTCTAAATTAGCTCCAACTGTTCCCAAGCTAGACAACAACAAACCTGATCGTGTTTCAGGTTAGAGATGCTTGTCCTGTAACCTTGCCCCTTCTTACTTTATTTTATTTTTTCTTCACACTAGTCCACGCACGTATGCTTTCTTTCAGCCCCGCCCCTACCAAAAGTTGGAGAGAAACTATTAAAGGAGGTTTCATGTGCTTCTTACCAAGAAAATAAAGCTTCCTCTAGCCTGTGTAAGAGACTAAATATCCCTTTATAAACGTAACATTGGTTGTCCCTGCTTTTGTTTACTGATAAAAAAAACATTTAATTTGTCAGCAAGTCCTGATCAAGCTACAGGCACAATCACTACCCTGTTGCAGACTGCTCTGGGCACCAATACTGAAAATAACAATAAAGCTACTCCTATTTCTGGTAAAGGTCAGCCTTGTTAAACTGACATTCCCTGTAGCCCCCCTTTTGTATATAAGTGTTTTTGGGAAATAGTCGTGCGGTGTTGCTCCCTCATACTTGTAAATATTTGCTTTTCAGATGGAGCGATTTCTGAAGCGAATGACACCACTGAGCAGACTGGTGCCAAGACAATTGCTCATGGTGTGGAAGTTGTATGTACCATTGCAAGTACCGAAACTCATACGCCTGTTCCTGTCACCACCCAACCTGTTATGATGATGATGCAATGCTACCTGAAAGACCGGTTATGCTGAAACTTTCATCTGAATCAGTCAGTGAGGGTGACACGGACTTAGCTCAACTCAGTACCCAGAAGCGGGCATCGGAGTCAGCAAGTCATCCTGACGGAAGTCCACCTAAGAAAGCTCGCTTGGATTTGCCAGGTACCTGCATGTTAATGCCATCTTCTACAGCTACGTATGACTGAGACATTCCCTTGTATTTCAACTTTTCATCACGTCCTGTTTTCTTTGATTTGCAGCTGATATGAAAGAGTTGGAGGAGGCTTTGTCAAAAGCTAACATACTACAAACAAGCATCAACCCCACGATCAAGTGCTTTATGGATAATGTCGGCGATGAGTTCACCAATCCTGTCTGTAATGCTGGGCAGCAGGCGGCCGACAAGTATGAAGGACGTAGCAAGATTGTAGTGCCAGAATTCGCCGACCCGGGCCTTCATGCGCTGATGTGTTACCCATAGTATGATTTGAAACAAATCCAGGATTTGATTGCTAACCCTGTTCTGAACAAGGTCGCTTTAGTTGCAGATATTTACAAGAGTCTGAAGGGTTGGAAAGCCATATTCAAGGGCAAAACATCCCCAAAAGGAGTAACTGAGCTTATGGGTGAGTTAGCAGATTTAAAGAAAAACCTGTCCGACAAGGAGAAACATGTTGTTGGCTTTAGTGTTTCTAACCTGCGATCTGATAAGGACCACGTCCGCGAGAGATTAAATATTGGCAAGAAATCTCACAAGTCTATTTCAACTGGCTTCAGCTCCTTCAAGGATTATGGTATTTCCTGGGATCAACTCCAAATTGAAGTAGAGAAGAGGAAGAAACAGCACCTGACTGAAATTGAAGAACTAGAGAAAGCTTTATCTCTAGCACGGTCAAGGCTCTCCACTGAAGAACTGTATGAAGCAAAGATAGGTGATCTGCATGGTTAGTACAAACAGATAGTGAGCGAAACATCAGCTGCCATATCTTCTTTTGAGAGCTTGTTGGCACAAGGTGAGTCCTGTTTGATGAGCATCAATACGGTCATCAGAGCAGCAGGAAGGCAAGGAGATTCAGAGCTTCCAGTCAGCCTACAGCAACAACTCAAGTTTGTGGAATCTTGTGTGATCGAGGGAAATGGAGGGCAGGAAGAAAGTGACGAAGATGATGAGTAAAGTCAAAGAACTACTAGAGCATCACTTGCACATTCCCTTTTTTCATCTGCTTCTTAGTATTTTACATCAGGCCAAAGCTTTCTTTCAGTTTGACTTAGTTTTGCATTTTTGTAATGCACCGATTAGAACAACAATATTTTTCGTAATATTCTTGAATATTCAATAAATCCTGCATACGTCCATCACCAACTGACTGTGATAGTCCCCTATGATGAATCTTGAGTTCCTCTTATGCCATGGGTTTCTGCACTTGATGAAACCATGTCAGAATTTCCCATGATGCATACTGAATGATACGCTTCGTTTCAGTTCATCTCTTAAAGCCTGTAAATTAGCAAAACCACAGCGAAGATCCATGCTGTGTATATGCCATAGAGAGTATAAAGTCACGACAAAATTCCTGTCGTGCATCAATTTCAAGATGTCAAGAGTCTGAACTCATATGTAAACTTGGGTTTTAAACCACAACGCAATCTATGTTGTGTGTACACCAAGACAGAGAGAGAGGAGTCGGTCATATTGAGACATCAACAATGCCGACTAAGATGATGATGAATCTCAAACATAAACCTGTTTGTTTTAGGCAAAACCACAACGAATAAACCATGTCGTGTATAAGCCATAATAGAAGGTCAATCTCATTGCGACTATAATAGTGCCAACGAGTGAGATGATAAACTCATGAAGTCATGGCAAAAGAACCTGCCACACCTCATAAGAGATTTTTTTAACCCAGTTGCGACTGTTATAAGTTACAGTGCCAGCCAGCTGAGTTGAAGGTTTCACAGATCAACATGAACCGCGCTGGCATGTTTCACTGCTCCTCGAAGTATCATATCATGGCGAAATATCATACCATTGTATTGTGGCGAAATATCATACCATTGTACTGATAGTCAAGAAACATGGCATAAGAGTATAACAGAGCCTCCTGCATAAAAAGAAAGATTTTTTTTTGTATGTGGGCTCCGCCTTTAATTGTTAGACTATGTGGTGACACATGAGTATAGTTGTAAGAGATGTCACTATGATAGCAATTATCTGCCCCTAACTTGGGATCAACGTAGCAATATGGCATTGAGTTTTGGCTGCTTCTTCTTGCTCCTATTTTGCAAGCCTCTTGGGCTGCTCCGAATTTGCACACCTTTATTTCAGTATATCACTGCCTCGAGGACCTGTACATTGATTTTAACCTTATTGTTTCATCCAACAACTCCTCAATGACCAAATCCACATGCAACCAATACTCATATGTCCCAGTCTAACACTGATAAGGGGAGCCTTTAAAAAAATTTATTTTGGGCAAACGATGGCCCTTCTTTAAAAAAAAACATGTGATCCATAATCAGCAATGAGGATGCTGTATGGAGCGAGGCGATCTTTTTTTTGTTTAGGAAAAATATTTCTTGAGAAACTTGCCGTTAATGGGAGGCATTGGGTGCTGACCCTCATGATCAATTAGTTGATAGGCGCCCCTATCATAGACATGTTCAATGATATATGGCCCCTCCCATTTGGGCTCAAGCTTGCCTTTGCTTTTTCCTAGGAGCACAATGGGACGTCGGAGAACTACCACCAACTCCCCTTTTCTGAACACTCGTGGCTTGACGAGTTTGTCATATGCTCGAACCATATTCTTACGATAGAGCTCAAGATTTTTAAGCGCTTGTAGGCGTCCTTCTTCAACAATGTCCAACTCCTGATACCGTAACTTGACATGTTCGTCTTCTGTGAGTCCATCATGTATTGCCACTCGAAGTGAGGGTATTTCAACCTCAAGTGGTAGAACAACCTTGCTGCCAAAAACAAGAGCATATGGTGTGCTTTGCGTTGGTGTCCGGACGGTAACACGATATGCCCATAAAGCTTCAAAGAGGCGGTCATGCCCGTCTCTTTTATGATTTGCAACCTTCTTTTTTAATATCTTTCCTAGCGTCTTGTTAAATGCCTCTATTAATCCATTTGCCTGCGCATAGTACCATGTAGTGAAGTTCCAATGTATTGTGTACTTCGCGGCAAACCTGTACATCTTGTGGGATTTAAAGGCCTTGCCATTATCAGAGGTAATGCGGTGAGGGACACCAAAACGATAAATGATATTTCGCTCGAGGAAATTGATGACATTCTTAGTCTTCACCTCAGGCAAAGGAACTGCTTCAGCCCACCTTGAGAAGTAATCTGTAGCTGCCAAGATGAAACGATGGCCTCCAGAGGATGGGGGATCAAAAGGCACCATCACATCAATACCCCAAGGGTCAAAAGGCCAAGATGGGATAGTGGGATGTAACGGCGCGGGTGGCCTATGTTTGGAGTCTCCATGAATTTGTCACGTATGACATGTTTTAGCAACACCTAAACAATCTGTCATGATACTAGTACCCAGCTAGCCTGACGTTGTGATACATTTTAGCTCCACTTTGATGTCCACCACATACCCCAAGAGTGTACCTCTTTGAGTACCACATCAGCCTCATTCCGTGACACACAACGAAGGAGAATCCCATCGAAGGATCTCTTATACAAAACATCATCTTTCAAAAAATAGGAGGGGGCTCGACGCAGAAGTTGTCGTCTTTCCACGGGATCATCTGGAAGGTTTCCATGACCAAAATAATCCAAGAAAGGCTTACGCCAATCACCATCTTCGACATTAGTAATGACGATGGCATTTACCTCGCGTTCCTCCTGGACAACCTCAAGAACGGCAGGAAGGATCGAGCCATCTTTCCTCTACCCTGACTTGTACGGAGTGGCTATCCAGAAAGGTAAGTGCAGAAGCCAACTTTGCTAGTGCATCTGCTGATGCAGTTTCTCCTCGAGGGATATGATTCACCTGGATAATTTCAATTTTTTTCATTAATCTCTAAGCAGCTTCACAATAAGGAACCAATTCCAGCTTGCGCACTTCATAAATACCATTAACCTGCCTCACACAACCTGCCTCGCACTTCATAAGTATGAGTAAAGATACATCCCTCCTGAAGTTGTGAGTCGCCATATACACGAAGGGTATGTATATCCATAGATAGGGCTAACAACTTCAGGAGGGATGTATCTTTACTCATGCTTATGAAGTGCGATTTAAATAGATCCTTCATCGTTTTCCAACTTTGTACAGAGCCAGCGGGGAGCCTACTATACCAATGGAAAGCTGGTCCTTTCAGTGATGTTGAAAACTGATGAAGCAATAGAGAAGGAGTGTTAGCCGTGTCACCACATGACATGGGTATACCCTTCGGGTACCCATTATTAGTATACCTAGCTCGGCTCGGTCCAATATGGAGAAGGCCCAACAAGGCAACCCGAAGAAGTAGTCGATTAGGACTCTTGTAAAATCCTAAGCTGGTTGCATATATAAAGCCAGCCAGGGCACCCGATAGAGGGAGGACAATAGATAGACAGCATAGCTCCGCCTACAGCGGCACCCTGTAAACATACATATAATCATATACTAGATTGCTAGCAGCACGTAGGGATCCTCCACCGCGGGGACCCGAAGCTGGGTACGTCGTGTGCCTAATCTCGCTCCCGGAATCTCCATCGTCGCTCTCTCCCGAAACCCAAGTCTACAATACGTAGGCATTGCCGAGGTGATCCCTCGTCAATTGGCACCGTCCGTGGGGATCGCGGTGACTGGATTTTGTCATCCGGGCGAGATCCTTCATCATCAACAACGCGCAGATAAGCAGGGTCAAGATGCGCAGCCATGGAATTTCACGAGATCCCGCACCCGACCCACCCGACGAATCAATGTGCTGTGGCTCGTCAAGGAAAGAAAAGTTAGCTAGATATCAAAACATGTCGCGAAGATCGGTTGGGAATAAAGGTTCGAGTATTGCCGCCCACGGTCGGATCCAAGAGAAGATTGATCAGATCTTGAATCAAATCTCAAGTTTCGCCAGCCGCAACATCATACAAGGAAAAAAAAACTACCAAGGCAACAACTATCATGATGGATCAAGTTTCTAGGCAATACACGCAAGTACTCCGTATGGAAGGAAAAAGAAAATTTAGATTGCAGATAAGACCCACGTGATGTTAGACTGGTGCTCCTCGAGAAGGGAAAATTCAACTTTACATCTTCTATCAGGTGCTAGTACTCCACAAAAAAAAAAGGGGGGGAAGGAAGAGGATCGATCAGCTAGCTAAACTGAAAGCCTGTACATACGAGCTTACATGATTTTTCAAAGATGAAGACAACGAACAAGGCGGATTTTACCCGAGCCACTGAACCGACGAGTCGCTAGAGACTCGGGGCGCCATCCGAATAAAATCCAGCTCTGTCGCAAATTCGTCTTCTGAAACAAGGACCAGGTGCTATATTTCCGATTACATAAAATTTATTTTGCTAAATATTTTTTGGCTCGTACTATTTGCGCGCACTTTTTGCGCCGTAATATAACTGCAGATCGGAACAAGTTTCGACGACTTCGCCGCGTATAGTCGCATGCTCGGGGGCTCGCCCGCTGTTTACCCGACAACGCGCACTCACCTCGCTCGGGGTTTCGCCCGCCGCGAACTCGGTGATTCTCTCCTCCATGCCGACTACTTCCACCGTATCAAATATTTTCGGCTAAACGCCACACGGATTCGCTACACCAAATACATCTGCTTCGTCGACTCCATCTTCCGGACGACCTACTTCCACCTCGAACTAGCCGCATCCAACAATAAAGCTAAGTATTCCTTTCCCAAGAGTCAATTATTATTCATTTTCGCCACACCCGAATACCCGGGGGCTGCAACATTGCATTATTACAGCAAATTTACCCGACATCCGGGCCAGGCGCCATTAATTCGTTACCGCAAATATACTCGGTTACTTGGTGAATTTCTTTTCTTCGGCTCAGTGGAATTAGCTTTTCCGGCTCAGTGGAATTATTTTCTTCGGCTTAGTGGATTTATCTTCTTCGGCTTACTGGATTGGTTTTCTTCGGGTTATCATTGGTTTCTTCAAATACAATACTACCAGACGCATCTCCGGGTTAAATGGATTTATCATCTATAACTATTATTGGACTTATTTTCTTCGGGACAATGGATTCATCCTCTATAATATCGGCGGATTCATATGGCGTAATCTCCAATGTGGATTCATCTCAAATACTTCATCTCGGATTCATCTCCAGTACTTCATCTTTAAGGAAGTAATCTTCAATGGTTTATTCTTCAAACGATTTCATCTCCAATGGCGTAAATTTTCAGTGGATCCATATTATATTATTGTCAATGGTTTCATCCTAAATGGCTTCACCTTATATGATCTTGCGACTCCGTCAACTTCTTCCGACGTCATGACTAACACTCGGGGGCTCAACAACGACTTCGTCCCGAGTAACAACTCTAACACAACGTCTAAGCAACAATAATGACGTCACCCCAGCAGCGCTCGGGGGCTCGGCTATTTCTTCATCAACAATATGGCGGCATCTACTTTCGCTATTTGGTGGTTTTTACTTCAGTTCGACTTCTTTTCTGCACTTGAAGACTTCATCGCATCGACTCCGTCGTGTCCAATAAGCTAAGTGTTCCTTAGTTTTACATAAAGTTGATTATCATTTACTTTCTCCGTACCCGACACTCGGGGGCTGCGCCATACTTCTTCACTATACATCTCAGGTTGACAAAAGAAGAACTGTGCCGACGAAATTATCCTCAAGGAGGAACCCGAAAAATTATCCTCAAGGAGGAACCCGAAGAAAATTCCTCAAGGATGACCCGAAGAAATTTTACTCAAGGAGGAACTCGACGAAAATCTCTTCAAGGGGGAACCCAACAAAAAAAAAAAGAGAATGGAAAAATCTTCGAGTCCATATACTCGTCATTTATTCCAGTCGCATATTTGATGAAAAGCATACTTCAAGGAAGTCGAGTAAGAAAGTTGAGCCTACACCAAAGTGCAAACACTCGGCTGTAGCCTCGGGGGCTACTCCCATCGGGAGCGCTGGTCGCGCACCCGAAGAAATAAAATCAATATAGAAAGTCAATACAGAAGAAGCTTCAAGATCCTATTCGACAAAAGATAGCAACCCGGAAAACGGTTCAACCCGGAGAAATAGAGCATTCCATTAGCCGAACAAAAGGCACTCGACAATATATTTTCAGAGCGCCTCAGTCGCAAATTAATCTCTGAATGCCGCAATACTTTGCGAAGGTAAGTCCCCAGGATCCGTCCTACGCGGCGTGGCACCGCCTCTGATGGCGCTTTGCTACTTTTTTCCGTATCAACAGATACGAAGAAAAATCCTAACGGACGCGTTAGGTACCCGATAAAACATGACTATAATTTGGCATCTGGTAAGACCTTAAGCGGCACATGTCGAATTACGCCAGTATCCCGAATTCGTGTCCGGGGACGCGAGTTTGAAGTAGGTTTATACGGATTACCACAAGTGCATTAACTGTTACCCGAGCTTTCGGATGAACCAGCCCTATTTACCAATATCCCTGTGCAATATAGAAGTCGAGAAAAATATAGTGTGTCTGTGCACTCGAAATATATGAAAAACAACGAAATGAAGTCTGGAGATTTCATCCGATTTCATCTTATTCTGCGACTCAAATAAATATAGCAAAGTTGTTTACCTAAAGCTTCGGCTTCATGAAGAAAAATGTATATCAAAATAAGATAAGATAGCAAAATAGTTTACTCGACCCGAGTTTTCGTGTTTGTGTCTTGCAGGTAAATATATAAAGGTTTGTAGACTCAACTCGACTCTGCGACTCGAGTGGAGCCTACTCCCATCGGGAGCGCTGGATTTTATTAAGTCCTCTAACAGGAGTCGATAAAAAGAGGGGCTGCGCCCAGAAATATTGTCAAGTTCTTCATCGAGTAGTACAACTTGAGTCTATGCCCAAGTGCAAGCACTTGTCCATAGACTCGGGGGCTACTCCCATCTGGAGCGCTGGCCGCACACCCGATAGAAAAATAATTTTGAGACATCATCTACGCTACACATGATCTTCGACATGAACCTCGCCTTGTATTTCTTCGACTTCGGAGATGGTTATGCTTGGAGTATCTACGCAAGTCTTCGACTTCCCTAGACACTCGGGGGCTACTGACATGGGTATACCCTTCGGGTACCCATTATTAGTATACCTGGCTCGGCTCGGCCCAATATGGAGAAGGTCCAACAAGGCAACCCGAAGAAGTAGTCGACTAGGACTCTTGTAAAACCCTAGGCTGGTTGCATATATAAAGCCAGCCAGGGCACCCGATAGAGCGAGGACAACAGATAGACAACATAGCTCCGCCTACATCGGCACCCTGTAAACATACATGTGATCATATACTAGATTGCTAGCAGCACGTAGGGATCCTCCACCGAGGGGACCCGAAGCTGGGTACGTCGTGTGCCTAATCTCGCTCCCGGAATCTCCATCGTCGCTCTCTCCCGAAACCCAAGTCTACAATACGTAGGCATTGCCGAGGTGATCCCTCGTCACCACAGGCTGCTTCAAAATATACTAGATGTTCCCTTGCATCTCCATTCCCATCAAATTGCCTAAACTTCGGCGGGTGCCACCGAGCTGGAAAAGCTACTTTGTCATGCCATGCCTCATACGGCTTCTCCAACTCGCTTTCAAGATTTCTAGGAGCATGCTCCTCTGCGATTTTCTTCATTTTTCTATTTATTATATTCTCAGCAATGTCATGGTAGTCTCTCAATGCTCCTGGCATAGGGGCAGCGGATGCAAAGTGGTCGGCCATAACTGGATCATTGATATGTATTCCTCATGCGGGCTGCGCTGAGGTAAAACCTGCGGTTGCATGAGGTGAGTGATGAGATTGTACCATCGCCTCAAGCTCGGCAAGTTGAGGATCAACAAACTGCTGCGGGGTATTTATAGGTTGCGACCCACTGGTAGCAAGGTTTTCAATCATATGGAAAAGCTGGTCAATCTTTGCATCAATGAAATCTATCCTCCTTCCATAATCTTGCCCTCGTGCTTCTGTACTAGTTGTGCCTGAGGTTCCTTCGTGATTATGAAGAAGCTTTTCTGATAGGTGAGCATCTGTTTCCTTGTTCACGACTGTGGCAGTTTCTGGTGGTTGCTCCCCTTCGTGATTACCCTGGTTACCATGAACATGGATCGGTGCAAGGTTCACATCACCCACCATATCCTCATCATCTGAAGGATCGGAGGGAGCTAGCTTAGAATAAACTGGTGAACTTGCAAGCCTCTGTAATGATGATGAGGACTCGACGTCAGACCCTCCGTCAGAAGTATACCCAGTCGAACTGCTGGGTGACTCCATTGTAATATTTCGAGCTACTCCTCTTAGACGTGTAAGAGCTCCGGGACGTCCTGCAATTTGATATATTTGGCTTGGATCATTGGGGAGACGAGAACTGATACTAGCGTAAGGCCTGCTATAGTCAATTGTATGCAACAAAGTCTTGCCTTTTGGAGTCTGATTACTTGTTTATGTCAATGGAAGACATGAAGATGCTACCATTGCCTCATTTCTCTCTCTTGTTGCAGTTGCGGACTTTCCTAAATGATTCCTTGGGCGTGATGGGTTTGTCATGATTATCGGGGTGGGATTTGGTAAAATCTCATCATCTGATGGATATGAAAACTCATGACGAACAAGTGGTGGTTCCCACTCAGAGTCTGAATTTTGCACTGATCGAACAGTCACCATGCCGCACATCCTTGATGCGGTTACTCATGTATGCTTATTTTCTCTCTTTGTTTGATTCTCATCATTACCTTGCCTCGTCAAGTAATGTATACCTGATTGAGGCCGATATTGCCTATGTGAATTCCTCGACTCTTGTAGAGTTGTTTGAGAGGTTCTGCCAACATCCTTATTGGCACCTGGTTGTTCAAACTTTCTAGGCTTCAGAGCCAATTTCTCTATTAAGGAGCTGTATCTCTCATTTTGTCCTAAATTAGGAAATATTTGTAGAGTAATCCGATCATTATCAGTATAAACCCGACCATCTGAACGAACATGTACATGCACATGCTGTAAGACAAGATCTTGCAACTCTTGCACAATGCCTCTCGAGTTCTCCTGCGTCTCTCGCGCTTGCGCTGGTTGATCGTTGATACATGATGAGTCTTTGACACCCTTCCAACCATGGAAGAATGTTGGTCTACCTGTCCTTGTCGCGGTTCTGCGATGTAATTGCACAACCTTTGTGGCGAATATAAAGAAACACCACTTGATGAGTTTAATTCTCTAGGGACTGACTTGACGCGCCACTGAGGCTTATACTCTCGCCTTGGTGCTAGTGAATAGTGGCCATTTTGTTGATCTGTCGGAGCATAATGTCCTCTTTGGGAGTGATGATCATTGTTGGAGCAGCAGCTCACCTCATCTTTCTTGGTCCCTGGCGACTGGTGTGGTTTCTTATATCTTAGGGTTAGCTCTCCTCCAACTCCCTCCTTTTATAGGTCAGCACACACATGGGCTTGGGCCACTTGGTCCAGAAACATGTCCAGTGTTCAACACTCCCCCTCAAGATGGATGGTAGATATCTATCAATCCCATCTTGTCACATGCCAATTTGCATTCCCTTGTTCCCGATCCCTTTGTCAAGCAATCAGCAATCGCTTCCCGTAACCGACATGAGTAAGGCTGATGATCCCAGCATCAAGTTTCTCCTTAATGAAGAAGCGATCAATTTCCACATGTTTTGTCCTATCATGTTGGACTGGATTATTTGCAATACTTTATGGCTGACTGATTGTCACACCAAGCTCTCAAGGGCCACTTTCTCAGAAGCTTCAACTTGCTCAGGAGATGCTTTACCCAAAGCATCTCACACACCCCTTTAGATAAAGCTCTGTATTCAGCTTCTGCCATTGATCTAGACACAACTGTTTGTTTCTTGCTTCTCCATGACACCAAATTTCCTCCCACAAACACACAATAGCCTGACGTTGATCTTCTATCATCTCGACAACCAGCCCAATCAGAGTCACTATAGCCATCGACCTCAATGTGTCCACTCTTTGCAAACCACAACCCCTTTCCCGGAGTTCCCTTCAAGTATCTCAAGATTCTGTGCACTATATCAAGATGCCCACTCCTTGGTTCATGCATGTATCTGCTCACCACACCCACGGCATATGTAATGTCAGGCCTGGTATGGCACAAGTACAAGAGTCTCCCAACCAATTTCTGATAATTTCCCTTATTTACCAGATCACCTGATTGTGCAGTCACTTGATGATTTTGTTCAATTGGGGTAGGGGCTGCACGACATCCTATCATGCCCATGTCACTCAAGAGATCTAGGGTGTATTTTCGTTGACAATCCCTTCTCTGCCCGAGCCACTTCTATGCCAAGTAAATATTTTAGGTTTCCCAAATCTTTCACCTCAAACTCCTTGCTCAGACACTCCTTCAATTTCTTTATTTCCTCTTGGTCATCTCCAGTGATGATAATGTCATCCACATAAACTGCAAGAATGGTGATCCTCCGCTCAGCGTGTCTATAGAACATCGTGTGGTCACCATTGCATTGACCATACCCCATACCACACACAGCTCGTCTAAACTTATCAAACCATGCCCTTGGAGATTGCTTCAGACCATACAAGGATTTCTTCAGCCTGCATACTTTTCCCTTGGTCCGTGAGGTACCAAAACCTGGTGGTATCTCCATGTACACTTCTTCCTGCAGGTCACCATGTAAGAAGGCATTCTTGACATCTAATTGATGCAACTTCCACCCAAATTTAGCATCACATGAAACCAATATTCTTACTGTGTTCATCTTCACCACTGGAGCAAACGTCTCATCGTAGTCAATTCCATAAGTTTGACTAAACCCTCTAGCGACCAATCTGGCCTTGAGAAGCCAGTTAGTCACAAATTACATTGTGGTCAGACTTACTAAAATTTTGGCCCAACTGTTTGCTTGGTTGACCTCTTTTACTGTGTAAACTGTCAAGATGCTATTGCTGTCATATAAAAGGATGTAGGTCTATGACTCTATGTAAAAGTTCATTATTTCAACGAGATAATTGCATTTGTCTAATACAAAACGAGCTACAGTTTGAAAAGATTGGTATAGTGGACTGCACCTTCAGTGCTTTTGAACTTTGAAGTATGCCCATATATCAAGGGAGAACCTGGTTGTAGCTGAAAAGAGTTCTTTTTTCTATGGTGGGTAAAAATTTATGTATCTTCATCTGCAATATTACTCAATATTTTCACTCGGCGGGTCTCCGAGATGAGACTCAATGTCTTGCTGTGTCTTAACTTTTCAGTTATTTTACAAAACACGTTTTCAATCTGCCTTGATCCCTTATTATTCTGAATGTGGTGCCATGAAACGTTCGGAGGTCCTTCTTTGTTCATGCAAAACCCAAAAGTAATTTCATCTCTTGCATCTGTTACTTTTATAGTTTTGTTACGCTCTAAGTTGCAGCTAAACTGATATTCAGCACTATGGGATACATCCATATAGGTATACACTGTCAGCAACTTCAGGTGAAATGAAAATATATCCTCTTAAGTGCCATTCTATGTCTCACATCTACCATTGTTATTTTGTTTGGAATGTACAATAATGAATAACATTTAATTCTCTGTTATGCCCACAGGCTATGATTATGTCCATTTTAACCGACAAAGGTGTCAACAACAAAATCCCCATATGTGTGTCCTACTATTGCATCCACTGATGGGTTCCTTCATCAAGTAAAAGGACTCTTTAGGAGTCTATCTCCTTCACGGCATACTTGACTCAACTCCATATATATGAGAAGCTTTAGGTGAATCAGTTACCTCAAGTGTTGTTTTTCGACTAAAGTATACACATGGATAAATATATTATAAGAATAATGTCATATTTTTTCCATGTTAGAAGGATTCACTAATTCTTCATAGTGAGATTTTAGAAAAGTTGTCAGATCAGTCGTCTATGCTGATTTCTTGATAATAGCACACCATTAATATAATACGAACAACAATTGTGCCCTTCTATTTATTTAGTTTTCGATCTAATTGTTTCATTTGTTTTAAGTATGTTTTCTATTATTTCTATGCATATAATTTTCCGCAGCACCGCGCGGGGTATCATCTACTAATAATAATACACGCAACCAAAAGATCATAACGAATGTCCGGATGAAATGGTAGTACTCCCTCCGATCCATATTACTTGATACTAATATAGATGTATCTAGACACATTTTAGTTGTAGATACATCCATTTTAGCATCAAGTAATATGGATAGGAGGGAGTAGTATTTTTTTCGAATACAGCAAATTTTGTTTGTTGGACATAGGGTTTCCACTCCTTGGTGGTCCGTCCCCTCGCAGAGGGCCCACGAAACAGACGGCCCATACACGACATTGGGAGCGCAGAGCTGTCAAACCCAGGGTTTCCACACCTTCTAGAGGGTTCGCGACGACCACCACTACCATACCACGGGGCCGCCCCGTATATACCACCCCCACCGCCTCCTCTCCTTCGTCTTCGCCAAGAGACACCAAGCTCAGCTGCGGCGGCTACCACAACCACAGCTCCCCAAGCTTCCCCGCCCTCGCCGTCGTCCCTCGCACCGCCGGTACGACCCAGTCCCGCCCATCCCCTTCCGCTCGCGCTTCGTTCGACCGTGGCGGCTTGCGTAGATTGATATCCCCATGCTCGGATCCGCCTTGCCTTGCGACCATTAGATTTTCTTGTTCGAAATAGGGTTTCAATACCGTGTTACTTCGTTGAATACTAGTCCGTGATTTGTAGAGCTTTGCTGCTGTTTAAGGGGCCTGGGTTTCCGAGGGTTTTGGATCGGCGTTTGTGGTCGATTTGGATTAAGTTTATCGTTTCTGGGTTGCCTGGATTCAACTTGTTTCGAGGTCTATATGTTGAGATTTATGCTTCTTAGATGCGCTGACCCCGTAGATCTCGTTCTGTGCATGCAGGCGCAGTTCGCGATCTAGATCTCGGAACCAGCCGTCACCGGGACATAAAAGGGCGCGTCGGAGATGAGCGTAGTGGGGTTCGATCTGGGCAACGAGAGCTGCATTGTGGGCGTGGCGCGGCAGCGCGGGATCGATGTGGTCCTCAACGAGGAGTCCAAGCGGGAGACGCCCGCCATCGTCTGCTTCGGGGACAAGCAGCGCTTCATCGGCACGGCCGGCGCCGCCAACTCCACCATGAACCCCAAGAACTCCATCTCGCAGATCAAGCGCCTGCTGGGCCGCAAGTTCGCCGACCCCGAGCTGCAGCATGACATCCAGTCCTTCCCGTTCCGCGTCACCGAGGGCCCCGATGGGTTCCCGCTCGTGCACGCGCGGTACCTGGGGGAGGAGCGCTCCTTCACGCCCACGCAGCTGCTCGCCATGGTGCTGTCCAACCTGAAGGCGATCGCCGAGGGCAACCTGAACTCTGCTGTGAATGACTGCTGCATCGGGATCCCGGTGTATTTCACTGACCTGCAGCGGAGGGCTGTTATCGACGCTGCAACTATTGCGGGTCTGCGGCCGCTGCGGTTGTTCCATGAGACTACTGCTACGGCGTTGGCGTACGGGATCTACAAGACCGATCTCCCTGAGAGCGACCAGCTGAATGTCGCGTTTGTCGATGTCGGGCATGCCAGCATGCAGGTCAGCATCGTCGGGTACAAGAAGGGGCAGCTCAAGATGCTGTCTCATTCATATGACCGCTCTCTTGGTGGAAGGGACTTTGATGAAGCCCTGTTTAAGCACTTCGCGGCGAAGTTCAAGGAGGAATACAAGATTGATGTCTACCAGAACGCCCGTGCCTGCATTAGGCTGCGCGTGGCGTGCGAGAAGCTCAAGAAGATGCTGAGCGCCAATCCGGAGGCACCAATGAACATTGAGTGCTTGATGGATGAGAAGGATGTGCGAGGTTTCATCAAGAGGGATGAGTTTGAACACATCAGCGCCCCGGTACTAGAGCGTGTTAAGGGGCCACTGGAGAAGGCCTTGGCTGAAGCTGGCTTGACCACAGAAGATGTGCACTTTGTTGAGGTTGTTGGATCAGGCTCTCGTGTTCCCGCTGTAATGAAGATCATCACCGAGTTCTTTGGGAAGGAACCAAGGAGAACTATGAATGCAAGTGAATGTGTTGCCAGGGGATGTGCTCTTCAGTGTGCTATCCTTAGCCCCACCTTCAAAGTGAGGGAGTTTCAGGTATGATTTCTCGGGCATATGTTTGTTGCCTTTTTCTCCATTGTTCTCTAATGCATGTTAAATTATAAAATTCTTGAGCGTTGTATATATTGCATGCTCTCCTATACGTATCGGAAGTATAAATGGATGCGTCACTAGAGCAGCTAGTTGGACATCAGAGTTCTGTAGTATATGGAGGCACCATGAGAACATTATTTATTTTTATCTTTCTTGGTTGTTGTAAATGTTCTTGTCCACATATTGCATTCTATACATAAACAATGTTACTCTTCCTAGTCAGCTAGCGGTGCACTTAGTGTTTTAGTACCTTTGCCCTATTCTGACTTGAAGTAGCAATTAGGAATATAGGAAACACTAATTTCATTTGAAAAAAGAAACACTTTCATTTGAAAAAATGAACACTAAATTATTGTGAATGATGTTATGTATGATAACTGGCATTCATATTGATGCCGCCGTGCTTGATACTTATGTTGGTGGAGAGGCGGTTGCGTGTTCATTCCAATTGCATGTTTACACAATTAATTATATTAACACAACAACTTTGTTTGCAATTTGAACTCATTCATCTTGCTCCTAGTCTGTTTGCCTATAGAATCTTTGAATTCCCTATCTGCTCTGTAAAGGCACACTATGCTCTCTTAGGAAGTACTCCCTCAGTACACGTTTTGGCAAGCTGTTCTAGCTTACCAAAAAGTCCCATATTGTGGGAAGGACGGAGTAGTTACTTAAACCTGCTATAACCCTTGATGGTGGTTGAGTTGATTTTGATTTGCAAGGCTGCACTATCAATTGTCGGATGCTACATGAAAATATTTCGTGATTTTAATATCTGCTCTTCATTTTTCTGTAGACGTTTAAGAGAAAAAGCTGTAGTTTTGACGTTGGCTTGGCATTTTGCAGGTTAATGAAGGGTTTCCCTTTTCAGTTGCTTTATCATGGAAGCCAGATGCTCAGAACAATGAACCCCAACAAACAGTTGTATTCCCAAAGGGGAATCCAATCCCTAGCATCAAGGCTCTGACCTTCTATAGGTCCACTACATTTCCAGTGGATGTTTTGAATGTTGATACAGATGATATGCAAATAACACAGAAAATTAGCACTTACACGGTGGGCATTTTTTTAAACCCAAATCATATTCAATACACTTGGCATTTGCCATGTGTTCAAGGGCCTTTTAAATTCTGGTCCTTGAGCAGTTTCTAGTGGTAGCTGATTTTGTTATGTTGTACCTACATGCAGATTGGCCCATTCCAACCGAGCAAAGGTGAGAAGGCTAAACTGAAAGTGAAAGTTCGTCTCAACATCCATGGGATTGTCTCTCTTGAATCAGCAATGGTAACTTGCAATACTCCATCTTGTCATCTTCCTTTGAAATAGCATCTAACATCTCTCTGATGTTGTTTCTACGCCGTGCTTCTGTATGCAGATGCTGGAAGAGGAGGAAGTGGAAGTTCCAGTTTCAGCTACAAGTGAGGTTCCAAAGGATGCTACTAAAATGGACACAGATGATGCACCACGAGACGATGACAATATGCAAGAACCTAAAGGTGCTTCAGATACTGCTGATGGTGCTGCTGAAAATGGGGCTGGTGATTCTGAGGAAAAAACTGTTCCGATGGATACAGACACAAAGGTATTGTTTGTTCACTCTATTGTTGATGACAATGTATAGGATTACTACATATATTGGTGGCCCTGTGCATGCAGCATGTTTTGAAGAGCTACTTCTATCTGCCACTTAAGTTCTGTTCATTTTTTTTGGGATTAGCTACTACTTTTTTTTGTATGAAATTAGTTTATGATGACACAATGACTGTGATGCTGATTAAGCATTTTTATTTACGGTATTTTAAGAATTTTCTCTAATGAATTTAGTCGATGTAATTTTACGGCTGTCTTTTGAAAAGTGACCAAACAGGGCATAATCAGATACTTACTTTTTGTTAGTTAGGATCTTTATAAAGAAACACAGATTGTTTCGCAATTAATTATAAAACAATATTGTTTCGTTCATGCATACAAGTATTTTTTTGAGAAAGATATCAACTTTTGTTTTGTGGTAAAAGACTAATAGTTGTGAAATAACTTGTTTATTTCAGGTCGAGCCATCCAAAAAGAAAGTTAAGAAGACAAATGTTCCAGTCGCTGAAACGGTTTATGGTGCGATGGCTGCTGATGAGCTGGCTAAAGCAGTTGAGAAAGAGTATGAAATGGCTCTTCAGGACAGAGTGATGGAAGAAACCAAGGACAAGAAGAATTCTGTGGAGGCTTATGTTTATGACATGCGTAACAAGGTATATTGAGCTGCATGATCTGATGATTGTTTATGTCTGTGCAGTATCTGACCTCATCCCATGTTGTATTCAGCTCAATGAGAAGTACAATGAATTTGTCAAGTCGGAGGACATAGAAGGATTGATGACTAAGCTTCAGGAGGTTGAGGATTGGCTGTATGAAGATGGTGAGGATGAGACCAAGGGAGTCTATGTCGCAAAACTAGAAGAACTTCAAAAGGTATGCCTTCTTTACTGCACCATATATTTATTAATAGTTTGCTTTTGGTGTCGTTAGTTCTACATGAGTAATTTTGTTCTCCTGCAGGTTGGTGGTCCAATTGAGATGCGCTACAAAGAGTGGACTGAAAGAGGCCCGGTTCTTGAGCAACTGGTGTACTGCATTCGCAGTTTTAGAGAGGCTGCGCTATCTGTTGACCCAAAGTTTGATCACATAGATATGTCAGAGAAACAGAAGGTACACAATGTCTGGTTGATCTTAGAATTTCCCACCACTCTTGCATTATCAGTTACAGAAGCATGCTTGGAAGCTGTCCCATTTTATCTTGTTCCCCTGTAGTGGGTAGATGTTGTTGTGTTGGGTAAGACGAGGTAATCCTGCTGTCAGTTGCTAATATGTATTGTTGTGTACAGGTCATTAATGAGTGCTCGGAAGCCGAGAACTGGCTACTTGAGAAAAAGCATCAGCAAGATGCTCTACCGAAGCATGCTAATCCCGTCCTCCTTGTTTCTGACATAAAGAAAAAGGCTGAAGCACTTGACAGGTTAGTTGGTATCCTGCACTTTCGATGAAATCCCCTTTTAAGCGGACATTGTTATTCCTTGTTGAGCACATTGTGAGCTGGTCTAGCAAATTGTCCTGAAACTTGTTTCTTGTAGGTTCTGCAAACCGATCATGACCAAGCCAAAGCCTGCACCGAAGCCACAGACCCCACCACCAGTGGAGACCCCAGCATCTGAGGCTCAAACACCAGAACCACAATCAAGTGGTGCCAGTGAGCCTGGCGAACCAGCGAGCGAAGGAGCTGATCAGGGTGAGTCTACTGCGGAGCAAATGGACACTGATAAAGCCGATCCGTCCCCAGCATAAGGACTTCCGATCAGAGGAGATTTTATGTCAATGATCGGTTGCATTCTCCTGTGCTTTTGGTCTGCTAGGGCAACAAACTAGAAGGAACGGCTGTTTCCGTACGTTGTGAGGATATATGTATTGGAACGTGGAGAGTTCTGCAGTGTTTCTAGCTGGTATTAAGAACTGTTTTTCCTTCTATGGCTGGTGAACTGGACGATGCATGCAGGATAAGGGCGCCCTTCCAGGTTTTGGTGACCCGTTGTCTGTGGTGTAATTTTTATTGACGATGGTCCATAACGTTGTAATTTTACATACGGTGGTCCATAACGATTCAGAAATTTTTGGTCAAAGATTTCCTTAATTCCTGTTAGCCTCTTATGTTTTCTTCAATCGGTTGCAAGTAAAGTTCTTGCAATCTTTTACCATATAATTCAACATGCGGGCTGTTCAAAAATCATCTAAACAAAAGGTTTTCAAAGAGCGGTTTAGTAGGAGGCGATCCACATAAGCATTCCCTAGTGTTTGGGCATCTCCATCCCCAAAGGCCTTTGGGGCGTCTCAAAGGCTGTTTTAATCTATCGCGGTGTGTCCGGCGTCCTAAGGGTGTCCAACCGAGCGACCCATCCTGCGCCCCCCCGTGTCCGGATGGGTCGAGCTGGACAAAAATCCGGCCCAGCGCGTGGACCCATCCCTAAAACGGATGGCCGCGGCGTCCGGGATGATCCAAACCTGGTCCAAATCTGGGACGAGTTTGCGTGGCTGCGGACGCCGAAGGCTGGTCGCTCGCGTTCTCCTCTTGTCCGTTCCTGGCGTCCTCCTCTTGTCCGTTCCTGGTCCATCTGTCTGTCTCCCAAAACACAAACCCCTCGCACACATCTCCCGCCGCTCCGCCGCCACCCAAGGACCGCCGATTTAGGAGCGGTGTCGACGCCGGCAAGCGGGGCGGAAGCATAGGTCGTGGCCCCGCGCTGCTTTCGCCGTGTCGTAGCAGAGTCGGAGGACGCCGTCGCCGTCGCTGTTGTCCTCTTACCGTCGCGAGACCTCCTGCCGTTCGCAGCTGCGCTGTTGCCGCCGGAGGTGAGCTATCGTGCATCGTGTTTCCAGACAGCAAGTCGGCCGAGACGGCCATGGCCTGCAGGTCCCTACGGACGCATTGGATGGCCTCCGCCTGCGAGGTGTTCGATGAAATGGGCGATCTAAAATTTGTCCCTTTTCATCTGTAGATCATGGTGGACAACGACGACGACTACTTCTTCAAGAACTTCATCGACACGTCGTCAGGCGATGAGTCCGAAGACGAATTTTTCACGGAGGCTGCGCTGATCATCCACGAGCACATTGTCTCGCAGATCCCCGTGTATCGGGGGTCCTTGATGGGGCGCGCGGCCGCGTTGGACCGCAAAAGAGAACGCGGCCACGACCAGCTCTTCAACGACTACTTCCAACCCAAGCCATTGTTCCCGCCGGCGTTGTTTCGCCGTCGTTTTTGGATGTCCAGACCGTTGTTCCGCCGGATAATGGATGGCGTCAAGCGCTACGACGACTACTTCTGCGCGAAAGTGGATGCAATTGGCAAGGTAGGCGTCTCTTTGTACCAGAAATGCACGACAGCGATTAGGATGCTCGCATATGGTGTTGCCGGTGATTTCGTAGATGAGTACACGCGCATGAGTGAGTCTACCGGCTTGGAAGCGATGTACAGGCTCTACAGAGCAGTGATCGGTTCGTTCGGAGAACAGTACCTCCGGCAACCTAATGCAGAGGACACAGCTCGTCTATTGTCAATCAACGCTTCCAGGGGGTTTCTTGGGATGCTTGGCAGCATAGACTGCATGCACTGAGAGTGGAAGAACTGCCCCTTTGGTTGGCAGGGGGCATACAACGGCCATTCTGAGGGGTGCACAGTCATTCTTGAAGCTGTTGCTTCACATGACACATGGATTTGGCACTCATTCTTCGGAATGGCTAGCTCGCACAATGACATCAATGTGCTGCAGCGCTCTCCAGTGTTTGATAGGCTAGCGTACGGTCAATCCCCTGATGTGGATTTTGAGATCAATGGCCACCACTACACCAAGGGGTACTACCTTGCTGATGGTATCTATCCACCTTGGGCTACACTCGTGAAGACAATCCGAAAACCCAACTCAGAGCAGGAGGCAAGGTTTGCCAAAGAGCAGGAGGCAACCCGGAAAGATGTTGAGAGGGCGTTTGGCATCCTCCAAGCTCATTGGGCTATCGTCAGACACCCTGCCAGAGCCTGGGATGTGCGAACTCTGTGGAAGGTGATGACCGCTTGCGTAATCATGCATAACATGATTGTTGAGGTTGAGCGGGATGATTCACTCTTTGATAATGAGTGGGAAGGCCAGGGAGAGTTGGTTACTCCTCAAGGTGGTTCGGCATCATTCCAGGACATTCTTCATGCGCACCATGAAATTCGAGATCTAGCTGTACACAACCAGCTGCAGGCTGATTTGGTCGAGCACATGTGGCAGCATGTAGGCAACAATGCTGCAAACAACAATGATGAAGGAAATCCGGAAGCCTAAAGCATTTGTATCGTTTTTACATTTTATTTGAATAATACTTTATCATTGATTACGTGGACAATGTACTTGAAAGGACACGGATGTCGCCTAGAGGGGATGGGGGGGGGGGTGAATAGGCGATTTAAAACTTTTACGAGATGGGCTTAACAAATGTGGAATAAAACTAGCGTTTACTTTGTCAAGCCCAAAGCCTATATACTATGGTTCACCTATGTGCACCAACAACTTATTCTAAGCAATGATTCATCTATGTGCACCAACAACTTATGCTAAGCAATACAAGCAAGTATATGATAGCAAGATATATATAACTTCAAGCACGATGACTATCACAAGGTAAAGTGCATAAGTAAAGAGCTCGGGTATAGAGATAACCGAGGCACGCGGGAGACGATGATTTATCCCGGAGTTCACACTCTTGCGAGTGCTAATCTCCGGTGGAGAGGTGCGGTGGCTTAGTGCTCCCGAACGCCACAAGAGGCTCACCTTGAGGTGTGGTTGCTCGATGCACACCAACGCCACAAAGGCCTCACCCCAAGATGCGGTACTCACACCACACACCGAACGCCACGAAGGCGCCTCACCTAAATCTCCGGTGACCCTCGCCACAAATGCCTAGGTCACGGTTCCACTAAGGGATTTCCTTTGAGGCGGAAACCGGGCCTTACACAACGCTTGGGGCACGCATCCACAACTTAATTGGAGGCTCCCAAGAAATTGCCACAAAGGCCTCAAATCCGTCTAGAGTTCCAAGAACCCAAGAGTAACAACTTTCTTGCTTTCACTTCCACGAATCACCGTGTAGAACTCAAACCGATGCACCAAATGCAATGGCAAGAACACCACAAAGATGCTCAAGTACTTCTCTCTCAAATTCCAACAAAGCTACAAAAGCTATTGTGGGATTAAGAGAGGAAGAACAAATAGGAGGAGGAACACCAAATTTCTCCAAGATCTAGATCTAGTGGATTCCCCTCACAAAGAGAGGGATTTGATTGGTGAAGATGTAGATCTAGATCTCCTCTATCTTTCTCTCAAATAGATGCAAGATTCATGGGAGGGAGAGGGAGATAGCAAGCTCAAAGAAGGTCAACAATGGGGGCAAAAACGAGCTCAAACAGATGGGTAACATTGGGGAAGAAGACCCCCTTAAATAGGGCAAGACAAATCTGCCCGTTATGCAGAAAACTCGTCAAAACCGGAACTTCCGGTCATTTGGGGCGGAAACTTCCGCCCCCCGGAAGTACCGGCCAACTTCCGGATGAAGTAGGGCGCCCCCGGAAAGCTTACAGTATACTTTCTGCGTGCAGATTCGTCATTTCCGGAAGTTCACCGGAAGTAGGGCGGAAGTTCCGGCCACCGGAACTTCCGGCCAACTTCCGGCCAAAAAACTGCTTCACGGAAACTTGAATAACTTTTGCATCCGGACTCCAATTTTGATGATCTTGGGATCGTTTTGAAGCTAGTAACAAGCTCTACAAGATCATGCAGGGAACCATCATAGTCCACTAAGGTAGGAAAGAAATAAATGATGAAAGGTTTGACCTATCTAAAAAATACATGCCGGTAAAACCTCCAACCTTGAAAATGCAACAACTTGAGTTATGAAACTCGGATTTAGGTGAAACCAATTTTGTTGTAAAGAAGATGACAAGAGCTACCCCCAAAAGAGTGAAAAGCTTAAGAAACTAGTGGGGGTGATTTTCTATTGTTTTTAGAGGTGCAACACCTCAACATGAGAAACCGAGAAAATCACCAAACTCGAAAACGCAACAAGTTATCTATGCGAAATCCGTTTTCGATGAACTAGAGCTTGTCATGAGAATAAGCAGAAGCTATAAAACATCACATGTATAAGATCCAAATAGCAACCAAGAAAGATGATGCAAGGATGCAAAGGTTTGAGCTCTCTCCGAGCGATACGATCGAGTTACTCACTCGAGAGCCCTCTTGATTGTACGACAACTAAACTATAAACCGGTCTCCAACTACACCATGAGACCGGTGAGAAAGAAACCCTATCAAGAGTAAACCTTAACCTTGCGCATTCCACTTGAGCTTGATGATGACGGTCTTGACCGCAACAAGATGGAACGCCTTTCTTGATTGTGCTTTCTTGACGAAGTCTTGTGGATTGCTCCCCCATAATCCACCATGGGAGAGCTTCTTCTTCGGCGCATCTTCACATATCCATGAACACCATATGGATGACAAGCTTCAAGCATATGATCTCTTCGAGTTGACCCATCTTGAACTTGCACTTCATTTCTTCATTCTTCATCATGTTGATGTCTTGAAGTAACTTGAGGGCTCACTTCATCTTCATCTTCAAGACATACTTGACACTTGATATCCTTCATCAATTTCTTCTTCTTGCAACCTTGAAGCCAACATATGGTTCAAGCATGCCTATGGACAACTCCTACAAGTATAACTCAATGCAAACATTAGTCCATAGGGATTGTCATTAATTACCAAAACCACACATGGGGGATCCATGCACTTTCAGTACCGTGTAATAAATTTTGAGCATTTGAACTATTTTATATATTTTATATAATTTATTTGGCGTTTTATAGTGAATTTACAAGCAAAAAGCTACCATACGGTGACGCGACCCAAATCTGCCGCGTTGGGCGCAGCGCGCGACCCAAACGGACAGCGCGTCCGTTTGGGTCGCTCGGTTGGAGATGCCCTAAGGCTATCCTAGCTATACGGTGGTCTGGTGTCCCGAGGCTCTCCTAGTTATACGGAGGTCGTGTTGCAGATGCGTCAGATGGAAAATGTGCCCCTCGGCATGTAGCATGTAGGAGCAACACGGGTACCACCTGCCAATGACCAAAGCAGATCACCCCCTTTCTACCCTTACCACCGCCACCGATTTTGTCGGTCATTGCATCCGAATATCGCATGCGCCTGATTCCACAACGCCTCGTCTCACCCGTCCACCCATTTCGGCTGCCCATTTCTCCGCTAGTTGGTCACCGTCTCAGACCCGAACTGCCGGATACTCCGAGCATCCATCGTGCACGCAAGTAGTTTGACCGTCTGTTTGTTAGGTGCCCCTACTGTTGTTTCTTGTCTCTCTTGCAGCAGCTGTTTTCATTGACAATTTCTTTTGCCTCGTAGACATGGACAACAACGAACGGGATGGTGATCCATCAACTGATGGAGGACGACGACGCATTCGATGCCAACGTTCATGAGCACTAGTCGATCCTCACTTGCCTTCAAAAAATGGATGCCGCCGAACTAAAGGAGGGGCCACGGCGTAGAGGTTCCAAGCGTGGAAGGAAATGTCATAGTGCCGCGATTGGGGGACGCGACTAGAAACATATGCGCTCCAAAGGCGGCACAACGCGGCGGCACCCCCCAAACGCTCGTTCCAGAGCTTCTTCTGGACGGTGTTTGGGGGCGACGACTAGAGATGCTCTTACATGTGATGGCACCGACACTATTGTTCTTCTTTTGACATAATAAAAAAAGTGAAATAGGAGGATTTAGACGGAACAAATTGTTGTTGCATTATCCAAATTTTCATGAAGTCTATGGGGGGGGGGGGGGTAACAAACTATATGGGAGCCAATGTGTTTGAGCCCGCCCTAAATAGCACGCTCCGTTCCAACTTTATGGGTACCTGTTGCGTATTACTCCCTCTGTTCACTAATATCTAATATTTTAGCTTTTAGCAAATTTATCTAATTTGGTATGTACATAGTTTACCTTTAGTACTTCCTTCGATTCATATTATCTGACACACCCACTAGTATGAATATACCTAGAACTAAAATGTCTAAATACATCTATATTAATGGAAGATAATATGAATGAGAGGGAGTATGCAGATTCAATTATTATGGTGCGTATTCATATCTAGTTCACTTTAAAATATCTGAAACAACTTCTATTTGTAGACAGAGGCACTAGATCATAAGGTGTGCCATCAAAGTTTAAACAACAAGCACCAGTGGTCTAGTGGTAGAATAGTACCCTGCCACGGTACAGACCCGGGTTCGATTCCCGGCTGGTGCAAATCTCTTTTTTTTTTTTTTGCTCGAGCATAGTACGGTTAGAGGGAACCAAAAAACTGGCCGTTCCGATCGGAACAGACGAGCAACATGCCGTTCCTTACTTCCTTCGAGCTGATCACTCGCCGCAGTCCACGATTTCCATCACGATTCATGAACTCGGCATGAATCTTTCGCCGGAATTACCGCCCGCACTAGTGTACTGCCACTCCATCTCATTCTCACATCGCTCTCTGCCTATCAATGGAGCAGCCCAATTCCTCGGCCCACACAATCGTTGTGAATCCCCAGAGGAGGGGACGGACCACCACTCCCACAGGGAAGTAACAGTGCCAGTCACTGATCAGTACATTTAAACTACTGGCTTGAACACACCAATGCACTCAATTTGGCCGCTAAACCTTTTGCGCGCCAAGAATGGCCACCATGGGCGTCCTTCGAGCCTTCCTCCTCTCGTACCCGGAGTTCCTCCTCGCCGCCTTCTGCTTCCTCGCCCTGGCCGCCCTCCGCCTCGCGCTCCAGTGGCGGGCCGCAGCAGGCAGCAACGTGCCCGTCAACTGGCCGGTCGTCGGCATGCTCCCCTTCGTGCTCACCAACCTCGGCCACCTCCTCGACGCCGCCACCGCCGCGCTCCGGGACTCGGGCTGCTCCTTCGCGTTCCGCGGCCCCTGGCTCGTCGGCGGCGACTACCTCCTCACCTGCGACCCCGCCGCCGTGCACCACTGCCTCGCCGCCAACTTCGCCCGCTACGACAAGGGCCGCGACTTCGCCGAGATGTTCGACGTCGCCGGCAGCGGGCTCCTCGTCTCGGAGGCCGCCACGTGGACGCAGCAGCGCCACGTCGTCGCCACCGTCTTCGCCGCCCCCGCCTTCCGCTCCTTCGTCGTGTCCACCGTCGAGCGCCAGACGGCGCGCCTCCTGGCGCCGTTCCTGGACCACGCCGCGGCCGCAGGGCGCGCCGTCGAGCTCGAGGACGTGTTCATGCGCTTCTCCCTCGACGTCTCCTACGCCGTGGTCTTCGCCCACGACCTCGACTCGCTCTCCCTCGAGGCTGCGAACGCCCCGTACCCGCCGTTCGGCCAGGCCACGAGGATGGCCGGGGAGGCCGTCATGTTCCGCCACGTCGTGCCGGCGCGGTGGTGGAAGCTGCTCAGGTGGCTCAACGTCGGCATCGAGAGGAGGTACGCCGAGGCCAAGGCGGTGCTCGACGAGTTCGTCTACCGCGAGATCGGGAAACGCAAGGCGGGACACCTGCCGGTCCTTGGAGAAGGAGGTGACCTGCTGTCCATGTACATGGCGTGGCCCAGGGACCCCGCCATGACCGACCAAAAGAGGGGCGAGTTCCTCCGCGACGCCGCCGTGGGGTACATGTTCGCGGCCAAGGACCTCGTCGCCTCCGCACTCACATGGTTCTTCTACATGATCTGCACGCACCCGCACGTCGAAGCCAAGATCCTCCACGAGCTAAAATCTTTACGCGCCAACTCCACCTCGTGTGGCGGAAGTGACAAACCAGCTGCCATGTTCGACTGCGACACTCTCCGGTCGGCCTCCTACCTCCACGCGGCGGTGCTTGAGGCGCTGCGCCTGCACCCGCCGGCGCCGTTCGAGGAGAAAGAGGCGCGCGAGGACGACGTGCTGCCCGACGGCACTGCAGTGACCAAGGGCACCAGGATCCTCTTCTGCATCTACGCCATGGGCAGGATAGAGGGGATATGGGGCGAGGACTGCAGGGAGTACCGGCCGGAGCGGTGGCTGTCTGGCAGCGGCCGGGTCCGACACCAGCCGAGTTACAAGTTCGCCGCGTTCAACTCCGGGCCGAGGAGCTGCCTCGGCAAGGACCTAGGCCTCAGCAACCTCAAGATCGCCGCGGCGGCCATCATCTACAACTTCCAGGTGGAGCTCATCGACGGCCATGTGGTGGAGCCAACCGACTCGGTGGTGCTCCACACCAAGAACGGGCTCATGGTTAAGGTCAAGAGAAGGGGGGCGGCCTTTGATGGCTGAGTTCAGGCTTTTGGCTGCATCTTGATTACAGTCGACATATATACAGACCGGAGCTAATCTAGTACTGAATCATGATTATCATCATCATATAAAGGATCTATTTATTTCTAGAAAAACAAGCAAGTGATCTTGGGCTGGAGAGAAGGTTTAATATTACGTAATTGGTAACAAAAGAGCTCCATTTATTCAGTAAATTGGTCTGCAACAAGGACATATAGTTCAGAATTTTAATGCATATCCTGGTTATCTTTGGTGGACAAGAATACCTGATTCCATGATTTTGAGCATACAGCATGCTAAAGTATCACTTTGCTTGCACATGTAATCTTTGATTGCGCCAGAAATAATAAATTCCAATGGGTTGGCAGTACAATAATGTTATACAACAGGTTCATCCGCCAGTACAAAATTGTACATCAATCTACACTAAACAGCAGGTGATAGCGGACAGTGCCGACATGCTATCACGCTAAGGGCAATCCTTCGATTTCTCCTGGGAATTCAACCAATAGATTAACAAATAACCTAAATAGTATTTCTGTCAAGTACTCCATTTGTCATGGATATGCAACGAATATCTTGTAGCCAGCTATTGTGTATTTTTAGTCCGCTACCACAGCCATTCAAGAATCGCTTGTGTTCACAAATTATCAGTAAAACAAAAAGGGTAAGAATAGTCACTGCTGTAAAGATGATTGCCTGCACAAAACAGACCAGAGGAAACATAAGGTACAAAACTCAAAACAAATGAAGAAACTAGAGGCTTAGCGATCAGATTATACTATTTTTTGAGGGAGCGATCAGATTATACTTAAAAGCCCTTGCATTATAATGAAGTAAAGAAGGCCCTGCACTGCAGGCAATGTAACGATGAATGTGCAGCGATGAATGATTGACTATCTACTTTTACAGGCAAAATGAATTAAGATTTTCGTATGTTCACATACTAAATCTAAATGGGCATGATCTGCTTAGTACTTGAGTGTTGTGACAAAGAAAAAAAAAACTAACCAGAAATGCAGAAGCACAAAGCCCAGGCCGTTCTCGAGGATCCCGGTTGTAGTACTTGCAGCAATAAAGAAGAGCCGCTATGTACCAGATTAAAGGGCACAGGAAACCTAAAAGAAAACTGCAATAACTTTTAATACAGTAAACAATAACAGAACAAAAGAATTGAGGAATAGATTGCCTCACCAACACCATCCAATTCCACAACCAAAGAAGGGAAGCCGTCTTTCAAACATCGCCAATCTTGGGTTTTCTTCATCCCCAAGTAGCGTGTACTTCCCGAGGCACACCTGACAACGGCAAAATTCATCCGAATTTCCTACGGAACGCAGAAGAATGAATTCAGCTAGACCAAGAGAAATACATTTCCAGGAGACCTGTACTGATAAACACTTCATTTTACAGGTCTTTTACTGACCAATGATTATGCTCTTCATGACATGAGAGTGAGATTTGCAGCCAATATTTGACAGTCATCTGAGAAAGAATAAGAGCATGAGCAGGTTTAAATAAACAGTACCTCCCCTCATAAGTACTATAGTTGTTCGGTCAAGGAAGCAACAGGAAGAACCGTGGAGCTTCTCAGCATTTCGGAACTCCTTGCTGTTATGGCTAATGGAAACTACAAACCAAGAGCTATGATCACATCAAGCAGCTGGACAGAAGAAATACGTGAAGTTAGCATGAAAATCTGGTGGCATCTAATCTGGAATATAAAATAAAGTCAATTTAAAACTAACGCTCGTTTTAGATAGTGCACTACAAAGACAATGAGTATGTACCAAGTTTTCACAATTCACAAATATCTCGAGTCCAATTGAATCAGCTATTCGCTACATAAGCTCAAAGAGAAATTCCCTCAAGTTGAATGAGAAGTAGAAAGCTCAGTGACGCAACAGATTTTTTCAGACCATTTTAATCAAGAAAACATTGCAGGGTAGAACTGTATCCAAATAATATAGGAATATTCAGTTCGCAGCCTTTAGTATCTAAATTTGTCAAACAGTTTTAAAACTTTTCCTGAAGAAAAGCAACATCACATATCACAGTGAGCTATTGAGATTTCCTAAGCAAATCTTGACCACACAGCTGAATTTTTGGGCATACTGAACTGTGAACTGTGGAAACGAACCTTATCATTTACTAACTTGGTCAAACTTGCCTAAGGGAATGTACTCCGCTGATGGAGAACATATCTAGTGATACCATCCCTTACATGATACCATGATACCACTCTTTAAATTTAAATTTTAAATGTCAAAAAAATAAAACTAAAATTTTGGTTGTTCACAAGATGCGTCTCTACGTGCTCCTGTAACTTTCATAACCAAATTCAAAATACCCTAAGAGAAACAAAAATGAGAAATCAAGCATGAATAGTGTCACATAAAGACAAAAACACAAAATGTCACTATTCACATAGCATTTGTCTTTATTGTTTCTCTTGGTGTATTTTAAATTTGGTTGTGAGAAATCTAGAGAATGTAAACACACATCTTGTCAACAGCCATCAATTTGTTTCTAATTTTTTTGATACTTAGAATTCAAATTTTGTGAAGTGGTATCATGGTATCATGTAAGGATGGTATCACTAGATATTTTCCCTCCGCTGATGGATTAACAAACTGTGGTAATCCGCATTGACTTAGTCTAGTGCTAACACTGGAACACTTCCGTCCGAACCCAATTGAACTGAAAGAAGTGCAATGTCAGGAGCGGATATATGGTCCCGTGCCAACGTTACACCAAAATAGGAGTTGGAGGTTGGAGCCAGCCGAAGGTCAATCTACACAGCTTTCTCTCTGAACAAAACGAGGATGACATTAGCTCTATAATCCAACACCCTGTAATTCACCGCACAGCTTATATCGGTAATATCATCGAGCAGGTCGTGTTCCTTCCACAGAGTCAACACCCTGCCGGAAGTTGCAGTTACCCGATCTCAAGATCCGGCCGCAATACATTCCAGAATCCACAAGCTATCACATTTCCGTCCAATCTAATCAGGGACCAAGCGAAGAAACCAAGAACTGAGCTGCGATCTACAGAAGCAAGAAAGGCACGGGCAGCATCAACCAGCAAAAGGGAAGCTGCAAACTTACATGACCGAATCGAATCTCCTGCAAGGAGAGTCCATGTAATTCTGTGGCGTATCCTTTTAGCTTCTGCTGGGCGGGCGTTTGCTGAGATGCGGAGGGTTGGAAGAACAGATGAGGAGGAGAGGTCTCTGGGTGGCAGCAGTCTCTCTTCTCTCGAGTCTCCGTCCCTGTGTCTTGTCTCGTGTGATTGCTTTCCCTTTCCAAGTGGCCTTTTCGGCTTTACCCCTCTTTTTGTCGATAATACCAAGTGGATTTTGGTTGCACGTTCTATTGGATATGCACTGACAGCAACTCCAGCACATCTGTTATCCCACGGCCTTTAAAAACGGAGTGTGTTTTAGAACATGGGGCGTATCCTCTATCTAATTTAAAATGCATCTTACACATATTTTTAATTTTTTAAAATAAAATAAAAAATTGCACGTACATCTGCTCGTGCTACACGCTCACAAAATCGTTTCATGAAAAGTCGACTTGCCATGCGATGTGTGCAAAAAGACAAAAAATGCGGAAAGTAATGCTTTTTACTAAATAATTTTTCTCTTTTTTAAATAGATCGTAAAAAATATTAGTTTTTTTATGAAACTTGACGAACACACATATATTGTGAAGATGTACTTGTAAAAAAAATTATCAATTTTTTTGACACTTCGAAATATAACTTTTTGGCAGAGGAAATATATGCACCCGGGAGTCGAAATAAATTTCCGTTACAAGGGACCCAATAATGTGATTTAAGATCAAGTCTCGGACAAATAAATGTATCGTGATACAAAGGGAATATGACTCGACGTTGAGGTTCAAAACGATAAACTTATTTGTGTTTGTATAGGGACCATAAAGGTTTTCCAGAACCCCTGGATGGTCATTGATCGGAGAGGTGTCTCGATCATGTCTACGCATTCCCGAACCCGTTGGGTAGCACACTTAAGGGACGCTTTGGGATCGATTCAGTATTGTTAGAGAATAGGGAGAGAACACCGAGATTGTTTTGGAGAGTAAGCGGAATAAGTTTTGGGTTGAAGAATAGTTCTGAGACTCGCATATATGTTTATTATTTAATTGGTTGAATTAAACAAATAAATATAAATAAAAATAGGATACCCCTTTTAAAAGGGACCACCAAGGTGGCCCCAAGGGGGCCGACCAAAGAGGCAAGGGATAATGGAGAAGGGGGCATGCATGGTGGAGCCAGCACGCCCCAAATCCTAACCCTAGCCGCCAGGGTCGGCTCATGGGAGGGAGGGGGCGGCGGCTGCCCCCCAGGTGGCCTTACCTCTCCTCCTTTGCCCCCTATATAAACCCCGCAAGGATGCCCCTCATTCATCCAAGTTGAGTTATCTCTCCCTCCTCTCCCCTCTCCCTCACACGTGTTCCCGAGTTTGGAACGTGCGCAGGGTTGGAGCCTTCTCATCTGACTACATGCCATCGTGTCGTTCGGGACACCGGTCTGAATCATCTTCTTCCGCTGCGCTGTTGGACCGGCACCCGGAGGACGTCTATACATGGTATGTGTGTTGAACTACGGAGGCACGACACTTGGAGCGCTTCATGGTTGGACTTCTTCTCGGCCCCAAGGTCGACGTCGACGTACAACTTCATCGACAAACTTCATCATGAACGTTAGGCTTTTCGGTCTTCAAGGTTATGAACACCGATATCCTCCGCTACTTTGCATCTCCATAGAATAGATCTTGGCTATGTATTTCCGTCATAGGAATTTTTTGTTTCTGCATCGAAACCCAACAGGGGTATCAAAGCGATCTATGCGTAAATGTATATGTATGGCTAGAACACATAGAAATAAGTGGGCATTGGTTATCTAATTGTTACCCTCTTCAAGTGCGATTGCTATCATTGTGGCATTGTTTGATGAGCGGCCCCGACCGACCTCACGCGTACACCTAAGCAAAACTGGTTTCACACTTGACATAAGGTTGTACCATATATGCGGCTAGGGGGTGTCTGTCTCTCTTACTCTAGTGGTGCGGCTTTGGTATGGTGGAGGGCTTAAAAGAGACAATTGGGTGATCTATGTTGTGGTTCTAAAGTTCGTAGGTTATGAATGGTTCTTCCATGACAGCTCGAACAACCACATAAAAACTGCAAAGATAAAACTAGATGCGTCTAACTTTGTGTTGTAGGCAAATATGATATGGTCGAGGTAAGTTTTATGAATTGTTCGGCGACTACCAATGTGGCGGCACCGAGGCCCCAAGGAGCTTTTCTGGAGCATACGATGGAGTTCAAGACATAATGACGACCATGGCATATACCCTATAATTTCATATGATGTTATTATTACTGTTTTATCTTATGATGCATGCATTACACATACAACGGTAGCATTATAAGACGATCCCTCAATTGTAATACCAATCGTGTTGTTCCTTGGTGTTGCACCACGATACATTAGATCATCATTATGAAGTATGCCACGATGAACAGGTGCTAGACATCTTAACGGTCATGTATAGTGGAAGTAAGTCATGTTGCGTTGCATACGCAACAAGGTTATTACTAGCGAGCCTAGAACGTACATACATGACCTCGAACACAAGACCAAAGGTCGAGCATGAGTCATATAGATGATATGATTGATAAGTCCACCTTTTAGTTGTGCCAATGGTCGTGACGATTGGGGGAGGTATAACTAGAAAGGATCATATAATCACTAAACAATGAGGGATGCTTTGTTTGAGTGGGAGTTCTTCGTTAAGTTTTAATAGCGCATTAAAATCTTGAAATCAAATTATTATGAACAAAGTCTTGAAGTATTTTGCATATGCCATTGTAGATGTCTCGCCCCACCTTCAACCTAGGACAATTCCTAGAGAAAGAGAAACTTAAAACTGATGGGTCGAACTTCAGCGCTTGGTATCGCAACTTGAGGATTCTCCTCGCTCCCCACAACTTCAACTACGTACTGGAAACCACACTAGGTGTCGCACCCCCAATGATGCCCCTAAGGAGGACAAGAATGTCTACGAGACCAAGGTGGATGATTCTTCATTCGTCCAGAGTGCCATGCTCTATGCCATGGAAGCCGAGCTGCAGAAGCACTATGAGCACATGGGTGCATACGAGATGATCACCAGTCTCAAGATGCTTTTGCACCACAAGCTAGAGCTGAGAGGTATGAAGCTTCCGAGCTCTTATTCTCGACAAAGATGAAAGAGCACAACAATGTGAGCGAGTACATAGTCAAGATGAATGGCTACATTGAGCTCCTTAATGCCTTGGAATGGCTGATTCCAAACGAGCTTGCGACTGATAGGGTGTTGCAACCGTTGCCCCCTAGTTTCAAAGGATTTGTCCTGAACTACAACATGCAGTGGATGGCTAAAACCCTCCTCTGTGTTGTTGGTGATGGAGCTTCACAACACCAGCAAAAGTCTCTTGAAACATTGGGACTCCAAGTGCAGAGGGTGTAGTCCAGGAAGCAATTTTCCCCACAAGGGTGACTCGAGGGTTATATCAAACTCTCGGGGAACTACTGAAAGTGCATGGATCCCCCAAGTGTGGTTTTTGTAATTGATGAAAATCCCTATGGACTAATGTTTGCATTGAGATATCTTTGTACGATTTGTCCATAGGCAATGCTTTAACCATATGTTGGCTTCAAGGTTGCAATAAAAAGAAATTGATGTGTAATATCAAGTGTCAAGTATGTCTTGAAGATGAAGATGAAGTGATCCCTCAAGTTTAACTTCAAGACATCAGCATGATGAAGAATGAACAAATGAAGTGCAAGTTCAAGATGATCCGACTCGAAGAGATCATATGCTTCAATCTTGCCATCCATATGGTGATGATGGACATGTGAAGATGTGCCGAAGAAGAAGCTCTCCCATGGTGGGTTATGGGGGAGTAATCCACAAGACTTTGTCAAGCAAGCACAATCAAGAAAGGCGTTCCATCTTGTTGCGGTCAAGATCGTCATCATCGAGCTCAAGTGGAACACGCAAGGTTAAGTTTTGGTCTTGATAGGGTTTCTTTCTTACCGGTCTCATGGTGTAGCTGGAGACCGGTTTCTAGTTTAGTTGTTGTACTATCAAGATGGCTCTCGAGTGAGTAACTCAATCATATCCTTTAGAGAGATCAAACCTTTGCATCCCTGCATCAACTTTCTTGCTTGTTATTTTGATCTTATCCATGTGATGTTTTAGATCTTGTGCTTATTCTCATAACAAGCTCTAGTTCATTAAAAACGGATTTTTAACGGGAAACTTGTTTCGTTTTCAAGGTTTGGAGGTTTTACCGGTTTGTCTTTTATAGATAGGTCAAACCTTTTATAATTTCTTTATATAATTCATTGTTTTACTATGATGGTTCCATGCATGATCTTGTAGATCATGTTACTAGCTTCAAAATGATCCCAAGATCATCAAAATCGGAGTTCGGATGCTCAAGTTATGGTCATTCTCGTTGTGATGTTTTTCGGGGAGAGGGGGGAGGAATTCCGGCCCGGATACAAAATTTCCTCCTTGGGCTGTTTACTTCTTCTTCCTCTTGCTCTCCACCATTGTTGAACTCATGAGAGCTTCCCCTACCTCGTTCCCTCCATGATTCTTTCTCATATTTGAGGAAAATAAAGAGGAGATCTAAATCTATATTTGCACCAATCAAATCCCCCTCTTTGTGAGGGAATCACTAGATCTAGATCTTGGAGAGAAATTTGGTGTTCCTCTTCTTATTTGTTATTCCTCTCTTATTACCCCAATGTCTTTTGTAGCTTTGTTGGAATTTGAGAGAGAAGGATTTGGGCATCTTTCTGGTGCTCTTGCCATTGCGTTTGGTGCATCAGTGTGACTTCTCCGCGTGATACGTGGATGTGAAAGTTCATTTGTAGATTACTTCGAGAGCTTGTTCCTCTTGGGTCTTTGGACCCTAGGGTGCTTAGTGGTCTTTGTGGTTTTCTTGGGGACTTCAATTAAGTTTTAGAGATTCTTCAAGGGTAAGGCCTTTGTGACGATTTATTGGGAGCCTCCAATTAAGTTGTGGAGATAGCCCCAAGCTTTGTGCGGGTTCGGTGACCATCCTAAGGTCCCATAGTGGATCGAGGATCCCTTTTGGTGGGAATTCTCGAGGAGAATACGGTGAGGCCCTCGTGGCATTTGGAGTGACTTGTCCTCCACACCACTCCAACGGAGAGTAGCACTCGCAAGAGTGTGAACTTCGGGATACATCATTGTCTCCGTGTCACCTCAGTTATTCCTATACCCGAGATCTTTACTTACACACTTTACTTTGTGATAGCCTCCGTGCTTGAAGTTATATATCTAGCTATCACATAGTTGCTTGTATTGATTAGCATAAGTTGTTGGTGCACATAGGTGAACCCTAGTTATATAGGTTTTGTGCTTGAAAAATTAAATGCCAGTTTTATTCCGCATTTGTTAAGCCATATTCGTAAAAGTTTTATACCGCCTATTCACCCCCCTCTAGGAGGCATCCATGTCCTTTCAACTGCGCAAAGAGGTATCTCTCCCTCTCTTCTTCTAGCAATCATTCAAAGTAAAATGAAGCCTTATATCCCCAACTCCACCGTGTGGTTATCAAACACAAGGTTTCGCGTAAGTAAATAAAACACGAGTAGTAATAAAATAAGTGAAACTAGATAAAGTAAAGTAACTAAGTAAAAAACAGTGAAAGGGTTGATTATTTTTGGGGTTTTGGATGCAAATAGGATAAGTAAATATTTTTGTATTTTCGGATTAAAATAATGCATCAAATAGAAAGTAAGATAAAAGCAATATAAAGGTGTTTCTTATGATAAAAAGTGGACCGGATTTATTGGGTTCACTTGACTATTCTCTCTTTTAAGTTGTAGAACAATAACAATGAATCAATGAGATATGAAGAGCAAAAATAATAATAACATGTGAAAGATACACATTCATATGGGCATCACGTCCTAACATAGAGATGATGCAACACATCTCTCTTATACTCCACAAGAAAAGGAGAACTCCATGCAATTTTGTGTTAAGAATTAACAGAGCATAGCCATAAGTACTTTGACATGATGTTTGAATATCAAATATGCTACCTTGAACAAACAAGATCATCACTTTTATCACATGACGAACATAGAACATGCATTCACTTTATCCCTAGTGAGAGGTAGCAAAAGAAAAGGAAAAACCATAACAGATCATGAATTTGTTGTCACTATTCAATCACTAAAACCACGCTACTCCATCTAATACACACATCACCCCACACACGCTCTTGCATAAAAGTTGGATTAGAACAAATACTTAAGAACGGGGTACATAATATGCATCTTGTGGGGAACCCGGACTAACGGTCCGAAATACCCTGTTATGTATACAGTTCACGATCTCATGATCAGTGTGTCGTGAACACATAACCGAACTGATATCAAATTACACCATCCATTACAAAGCGGAATAAGAAAATTACAATGAGGTCACATGACCATCCTTTACATAATAGCCTCGAAATGCCTAACTAAACATCAGAGTAGCAACATCACTTCAGCAGCGCAGTACCCAAGCCATCTGCCATAACCCTACAGGCAACTGACTGGGAAGACGTTCCTAGCTCGCATAGACGTCGTCAACTCCTTCTTCATCTGTCGAACTCCTTCAAGTCTGGCCAAGTAAATAGCCAGGGACAAAGCCGTGAGTACATTGGAATTGTACTCGCAAACCATCAAGAAAGGTGCTAACAATGCTATCTAAAAGAGACAAGAGAGGAAGAATACTTTCTCTTGTGGATATAGCATGTGAAAGAAAATCAGTTTCTCTTGTGGATATATCATGCCGGCATCTCAAGTGATGCGGACACTATGATGTTTCGAGGACATCCCACTAAACATCTAGGAGGAAAAATAGGTACCACCATCTCAATTGATGGGAACGCTTAGGAAGTTCTAAGACATATCTGTATCTTATATAAAGAAGAGTTAGCATAAGGCCATCTCAGTTGATGGGGATGCTAGAGAATTCCTATGACATACCTATATCTTTATTGAAGACGATACTTCAAAAGATATCTATGACATCTCTATATCTTTGTTAAAGAAGAGTTCCTCTTCAAGAAACATTAGGAAAGAGTTCCCCACTTGGTCTCAATTTTCCCACGACCATCTCCATATGGTCAACACACGCCCATTTTCCGTACCTTTCCGGTACACATAAACACAACACTTCCTTTTTGCAAAGCATTTGTCAAAATAAAACGCAAGCCCCGGTAAAGGTAGACCTTTGCAACCCGTCCATGACCGCAGACGTGGCTATTCGAATAGATTTAACTCTGCAGAGTTTGCGCACTTTCCCCACAAGAACTGACAAATCCACCGGGATCATCCCCGGATTTTCATACGAAGGTATGCGAGTCTCGGATAACCAGTCATAGTCTTTCGCCCGTCTCCATTGGCTCCAGTCCTTCCCTGCGGGCTTACCCCTTCCCGGCACCCCGGCAGCATACCTCCTTTTGAGCGTATCTTCGGCGCCACGACGAAGACCCTCGCAATCGTCCGGCTATAGGCAACTACAGTGTATTGCCTCCTCCAGAGCGCAACCCGGCGTCGGAGGTCATCGTGACCCTCCCTAGAGAGTTGTGAAGGGTGCTTATGCCAATCTCAACGAACTACGGACTAAGCCCGTTCCCATATTGGATAATGTGGTTGCGCGAATAAAAGTTGGGCTGGTGTACACTTACGCAGTGCCCCTTTTTAGAAACCATTTCTTTTTCCCACAACACCTTGGTTGTTCAACAAACAGCCATACACCACTTTCCCAAACATTCTTACCAAGATCCTTTGTTTTCTTAAACCATACACTTGGGTTAGCTCACCCAAGGTTTTCGTAAACATTTACAACAAGGTAAACCTTGAGGGGTTCCCAACCTATAGTTTCATGAGAAGGAACTAATACAACATCAGGGCCGAGATGCAGGTCATCACGCCATGAGGGGTATGTGTGAGTGGCACAAAGAGGATCATACTTGCTTAAGGTAAGCATGTATAAAGACAACAAAGGGTGGATCAAACTTTCAGATTTGTGGTACTACTACAAAACTTGGATGGTGAAGGTTCACCATCCAACCAACAATCACAAGGGTACACGGCATACTTCTCTCAAGTTGAGAATTACACCAAGATTCATGACTTTGATACCTCTAGACTTACCAAAGTGGTGGGTGTGATGTAAACCTCTATCTTGAAAAAGGACATGCTCATGTTGAGCATATAAGAAGACCCAAGGGAGTAGCACGGCCATGATACCATGCATCCCTCCAACATGTGAGCAAAGGTGAGATATCACCACAAGGAAGTACCCCAATTACAACCATACATAGACCAATATAGAGAGAACAACACATATAGGAATAAGATGTTTTGGGACATCAACAAATGACATCCAACAAGACATCATTCAGAGTTCAAAGATGGCTTGCCTTGGCTTATTTGTCCCCGGACTTCTTCAACTCCATCAATATAAGAATCCCAACAACATAAATAAAATCCTCGTCCGATTCCACTTCTTCTTCTTCTCCGGAATTGTTCGCATCTATCGCCGGAAAATATAAAAGGAACACAATCAATCACATTGCTTCAACAAAACAACATACAACAATCAACAACTAACTTCTCAACCAAGGGATAACATACTAAGGACTTATAGATACTACAAAACAACTTTAAGAATTTTTAATTTAGAAAACCCCATTTATTTACCTAGTAAAGGTATGAGAGTATCACAACTTAGCAATTGCCTCTCTCGGTATTACCATGGCACAAGCTAAGTACCCCTGGTAGATAACATCATAAAGAGGACAAGAGCATTAGTTTGACATCAAATACATTCACAAAACATTTTCAAACATTTTTGAAAAAGTAGAAAACAATTTTCCTAACTTAGTTTGCGCACATAACACAACATCCAAAATAGGAAGCAAACCATATTCCACATCATTTGAAAACTTAAGCAAAACAATAGGGCTAATGTTAAGTTGCAGAGGTTTTGTTTTGCAAGCATAAAACAAAGGTTGCCCATTTCTAATAAAAAGAGTTGGTCAAGGGTTTTAAATAAACCAACAAGTTTTGGTCCAACAATGCATGTCACACATATATCTTACTAACAGTAACAACCATGCATGAACAGATACTAATAGTATTTTTCCTAGGTGGCCAGTACTAATACAAGACTAACCGAACTGGAATCACCCAAAAATATTAAACCTACAATTTTAGGAATTTCTTTGAATCTGACTGTACAGAAAACAAGATTTGTAATCCATAAATCGTAGAAAAATCCTAAAAATATGAGACCACTGGCATTTGAAAGATATTTAAACAGAGATGCACACACAATTGGATTTGGGTTCAAATTGTTTCTGAAACTCTCACAAATGGATTGACAAGATTACTGCATGTCTATACCATTTGCTTTACCTCTGGATTTACAAAACAGATAAAAGTTTGAAACTTGTTTGAGAAGATTAAGAAAACATTCAATAGTCCTACAGAATTGGAATCACTCAATTAGATTCAAAGATGGATTTTTGGTGATTTAAAAGCTAACAGTCATGTCTGCAGAACACACAGAACAAGTTTAATTCACCAAAAATCGTACACAACTCATAAAAATATAAGGTCAGCTGCATCTGAAAGGTATTGAATAGTTGGTTCTTACCCAATTTGTTTCATTGAAAAATTCGTTCCAAGCTCCTGGTTTAATTCGACAAATTCAGATCTGCCCAGATCTGACCTGTGAACCATTTCAGTTTCAGGAGGTCATTCAAAGTGAAACCAACGCCAAAATGAAGGTATTGAAGAGGGATTTCACCTACAGTTGAGTTTGCTCAAAAAGGTTTTGTAAAACGGAACAAATATAGCAAACAATGATTCTGCATGTTTACAGAACTTTATTTACCGAGGAGAATCAGTAACGAATATGAGGATGAGAACAACGCCAAGTTGTAGATCTTTTCAGTATCTATCTGTGGAACTTTGAATCACTCGATTTGGATCTGCACACGAGTTTTGGCGGATTTTACAAGATTGTACCAGAATCTGAAACAGCAAGATTACAGAAATTACTGCAAGGTTTTGGACGAACTTTGCTCAAGAACTTCAGATCTGAGGATAGGTGAAGCTTCTCCATGCTTGGACCAACATGCACCTGCATCAAGATCCAATCTTAGCAAAGGAGGAAGATGAAGAGGAGATAAAACCATCTAGGGTTGGGGAGAAGAAGGAGAGGGATGCTCTCATGGTGAGGAGGAGCTTGAGGGAAGAGGGGAGCTGCATCTTGGCTGGTTTTCATGGCCATGGCCGGCCATGGGAGCAAGGGGGAGCAGCAGCTCGTGGGAGAAGGAGGGGAGGGAGTGGGTGAGGTAGGGAAATGAGTGGAGAGTGGAGAAAAATGAGAAGAAAAGAGGAGGGGGTGGCCGGCCAAGTGAGATTTATAGAGGGAGGGAGTGGTGGCAGCTCTTCACTTGATTGGCCAAGGTGGGTGGCTGCCCATTTAGTGATTGGGGTAGTTGGGAGGTAAGCCTTGTGGAGGAAGGAAGTGAGGAGAAGAGGGCTGGCCGAAATTTGCATGCATATACAATGGCCGGCTCCATTCTTGCCAAACTCAAGTGAACAATTGAGAGGGATGCACAACATCCATGTGAATATACCAAGGCATGATATTGAGGAGGTAATGTCAATGGGTAACTTTAATGATGATAAGAAAAGGAGTGGATACATATTGATAAAAATAAGTGTGAGGTGATATGTACTCTAAGGACAATTCCCACCACTTTGGTTGTGACAAGCATAAGATGGAAGTAGATCAGAGGTATAGTTGATGATTAGAAGTTTTCATTTGAATTCACATTTGGAAAGATTGGGATTGACCACATGCAACAATGCATGAGCATGACAAGGTAGATATGGTGGTGATGGTGGTTTAGATATATGCAGAGCAAGGCTAAGAGACATGATGAGTGAAATAACCATGTACTCACAAGGATGAATATGGTGGCAGAAATCACTAATTCATGAGGTCAAGGTGATGATGCAAAAGAATAGATGATTGAGATGGGTATGATGAAATATAACTTGTTCTTCAAATAAGAGGTCAATTGGGAGTGATTTGAATTACTCCCTGAGTCTAGGGTTTAGTTGAAGGGAGTCCAATAGAAAGTATCAAGAGATCATCTACTTGATCAAGAATTGGAGGATGAAGGAACATTATGGGGTAGATCAGAGATGTACACAAGATGTGCAAGTGTTGCCATATGAAAAAAGGATTCATTTGAAAAGTATTTAAAACACCTCAATTGTCTAGGGACAATTGGGAATGAACTCAAGTGGAATGGAATTTGAAAATGTTGAAAGGAAACTAGTTGGAACATAGGAGTTCAAAATATTCTACTTACTTTCTCAAGTAAGGTAGAGTTTTTCTCAAATGTAAAATAAGCAAGAGGAAAACAAGGAATGGTATAAGTACCATAAACAAGCCTTTTGTTAAAAAGAAGGCAAGATATAAAATAATGTTTTAGAAATCAGTACTTGGTAGAAATAGGATGAAAAACAAAACCCATTTCAGTTCCTTGTTTTCTTTGAAGAAATATCTTGAAAAACTTTAATAAAACTAGAAGTAGTTTTGTGTTCCAAACTAGAGAAGGAAAAACAATAGGGTTTTTGAGAAAGAAAACTAATTTAGGGAGGAGTGTTCTCAAGGGTAGATGGTGGCTACAAAATGTACCCATCATTCCCACTCTTGGTTTTGTGAAGATTAAACTTGTATTAGAATAAAAACAAGAGGTAAAAGAGGAAGAAGTGATCTAGTGCTGAAACACTGGATAGGGTATAAGATCAAGTGGAAAATATGTGTCGCAAGGATAGTCAGAGACATGCAAGACGTGGAGGTTGAAGAGGGTATTGCATAGATGAGATCCATGCATTGAGGTCACTAATAACAGTTGTGGTTGCTTAGAGATTAACTGCCAAAGTTTGAATATCCTAAGCCTACCAAAAACAGAATGTCGACTTGGTCTCAAACAGACAAGGATAAAAGAGTATAAAGGGATTTGGTTCAAGGTAAGGACATGGTTGAGAAGTGCTCATGACAAGATAGGTCTAGGACCAAGTGCACTGCCTTAGATGGCAAGGGAAAGATATGATAAGGAGCAGATGATTCCAAGTTTTGATTTAAGGATGATTTGGGCTAGATTTAGAACACCAGGAGGAACTTCAAGATGGCACACTCAGGTTGCCATAAGTGGAAGCGTTTGATGTAGTAAGAAGGAAAACATTTTTTTTCCTAAGTCACACATGTGTTTTATTAGGTGAGTTGTTTGTCTGACCACAAGAGGTGTTGTTCTTTTGGGGTAGATCAAGACAAAACTCAACAAGAAAATCAAGACAATTCATCTACCAACAGATCAAAGCAATTCCGTATAACAAACAGGTCAAGGCAATTCATCTAATTAGTTTATAGATTTTTTTTTTGTTCCCCCTAATTTTTGCATTCAGGACAAATAAACAAGGTTGCAAAAGTGGGGCGTTGCAGACTCTTCCACCCTTAAAATAATCTCGTCCCGAGATTATTAAACGTAGGACTAGGGAGGTTGTAAAGTTTTAACTAAAGTTAGTCCCCATCCTTCTGTAGACGTGCAGTTGCCGATAGGGTCGCAACTTCATCTTCTGAGAGACATGATGGATTCCTGCCGATGGCGAGCTTCATGAAGGGGTTGACTACTCCCTGCAGATGTTAGACCTATAGCTTCTTAACGACCCTAGCGGAGCTCACGACTACGGAAAATTTAGTGCACTCCAATGGTGCCTTAGCAGGGTTGAAAACTTTTTAGAGTTAGCTTAAATTTAGTGGAAGACAAAGTCTTCCACCCTTAAAATTGTTTATCGGGGGAGGGGTTTCAAAACTCCAAGCTTAGGCCACGGGTCTTGTCGGTGCTTTCGAAGAAGTCATTGATCTCCTGCCTTGGGTTGAAAACATCTTTAGGGGGCGATGTACAATCCACCGCTTCAAAGAGAGTTAACGCATCCCAAGTTTCCAACGGTGTTTTAGAAAGGTTGAAGATTTTTGGGTTAGCTCCAATTTTTAGTGGAAGACGAGGTCTTCCACCCTTAAGATTTTTCATCGGGCTTTTGGAAAAAGTCAAAGCTTCTGCCTTGCGGTTCTGTCTGGGGCTTCTGAAGAAGTCATCGGTCTTCGGTATTCAGTTGAAGATTCTTTGGGAGAGACGTGTAGACCACGACTTCAAGAGTTAAACCACAGTTTTTACTAAACCATAGGATGTGCGGTAAGTTAATAGGTTGATGAAACACCTGGTTGGTATCCATATGAAGCAGCAGCAAAGGTCATCGGAAATAATCTTCAGCTTGATGGTCGGTGCTGACTTATACCAGCTAAGAAGCGAGCGGGTAAAACACACCTAATCTTGAATCTTGAGGTATCCTCATGAGCTTCACTTGATGAGGGCCAGACGAACCATGTGGTGTAGCTTGGCTTTGACGCTATTGTTCTCTTAGCTTGCTAGACGGTGTGTTAGAGGGTGTTTTCAAGAAGTTATCAGCGGGGTTAGCGCGATTATGCTCTAAGGTTAGACCACGTTAGTATGTCTTCTCGCAGAGGTGCAGTCACGCTTGAAGGTAGGGGCTTCAAGTTTCTTGGCGTAGAAGAGATGCTCCAGCTGATCTTGAAGGTAGCCAGCGTTGATAGGGGGCTGGGTTAGTTTCTCTGAGGGTTGAGAAACAACTGCTAACGGGCTAGAGTTAGAGCCTTTTCTTAACTTATCCAGTCAACTAGCAGTTAGCATTTTATCGCCGAGGTAGATGAGGGTGAAAACATCTTAGGAAGGCTTCCTATGCTGGGTTATCTCACTAAGAGTGTTTTTCAGACCTAAATAGCAAGACAAACACACACACAACAAACAGATACAAACACTCAAGGAAGCACACTAGGGAACTACAAGCAATCATCAAACCAGACTCTAAGTACCCAGATATTCCTAATGCGCGGGGGTAGCTCAATCAAAGCGATTGAGTTTGTCCTATCCATCCTATAGGTTTGGGATGGTCGCATATGTCGACGTCTTCATCTTGCTGGCATCGACTTCAATAGGGATCCTTGTAACAGTTGGTGGTGACGCAGGCCTGGTGTTGAGTCATTGATGTTGAAGCGAAGGCGAAAACTGCGTAGATCTTATGGTCTCATCATCCCGAGGACGTGAGGTCTTCAGAGGGGTAGTTGACGAGGCACTCCCAAAGTCGGCAACTTCTTGAGGCTGGCCTAAAAATTACTAGTCAAGAACTGAGGACTTGATCCCAGACGACTGCAAAAAGGTGCAAGTCCACGGAGGAACAAGGTCAGCTCCTTGACGGACTTTGGTGACAACCAAAGACATGGCGTTATTATCCCTATATGCATACGGATGAGTTGGCATTCAATCTTCAACAACTGTCGTTGGAGGTACATGAGACTTCCAAAAAGGTTGATCCATCTTCGACTTCGAGTCTCCGGGTCTGAGTTGGGGACATCATCCAAAATGTAGGTTTGAAGTGGATGCGACAATAGAGTAAGAATTTTCAAACATTTTTATAAAACGGAGAGATAAGAATTTAGAGGCTTTGAACAAATAAGGGGAGTAGAAGCCATGCTTCCGACTAAAGAAAGAATTGGTTTCGTAAATAGTTTTTCCCAAGTACTTGTTTCCTAACTAACGTCCATGCTAACTAAGGTCTCCTACAGTCAGGATGGCTCGATACCAGCTACGTGGGGACCCCGGACTAACGGTCCGAAATACCCTGTTATGTATACAGTTCACGATCCCATGATCAGTGTGTCGTGAACACATAACCTAACTGATATCAAATTACACCATCCATTACAAAGCGGAATAAGAAAATTACAATGAGGTCACATGACCATCCTTTACATAATAGCCTCGAAAGGCCTAACTAAACATCAGAGTAGCAACATCACTTCAGCAGCGCAGTACCCAAGTCATCTGCCATAACCCTACAGGCAACTGACTGGGAAGACGTTCCTAGTTCGCATAGACGTCGTCAACTCCTTCTTCATCTGTCGAACTCCTTCAAGTCTGGCCAAGTAAATAGCCAGGGACAAAGTCGTGAGTACATTGGAATTGTACTCGCAAACCATCAAGAAAGGTGCTAACAATGCTATCTAAATGAGACAAGAAAGGAAGAATAGTTTCTCTTGTGGATATAGCATGTGAAAGAAAATCAGTTTCTCTTGTGGATATATCATGCCGACATCTCAAGTGATGCGGACACTATGGTGTTTCGAGGACATCCCACTAAACATATAGGAGGAAAAATAGCATACCACCATCTCAATTGATGGGAACGCTTAGGAAGTTCTAAGACATATATGTATCTTATATAAAGAAGAGTTAGCATAAGGCCATCTCAGTTGATGGGGATGCTAGAGAATTCCTATGACATACCTATATCTTTATTGAAGACGATACTTCAAAAGATATCTATGACATCTCTATATCTTTGTTAAAGAAGAGTTCCTCTTCAAGAAACATTAGGAAAGAGGTCCCCACTTGGTCTCAATTTTCCCACGACCATCTCCATATGGTCAACACACGCCCATTTTCCGTACCTTTCCGGTACACATAAACACAACACTTCCTTTTTGCAAAGCATTTGTCAAAACAAAACGCAAGCCCCGGTAAAGGTAGACCTTTGCAACCCGTCCATGACCGCGGACGCGGCTATTCGAATAGATTTAACTCTGCAGAGTTTGCGCACTTTCCCCACAAGAACTGACAAATCCGTCGGGATCATCCCCGGATCGTCATACGAAGGTATGCGAGTCTCGGATAACCAGTCATAGTCTTTCGCCCGTCTCCATTGGCTCCAGTCCTTCCCTGCGGGCTTACCCCTTCCCGGCACCCCGGCAGCATACCTCCTTTTGAGCGTATCTTCGGCGCCACGACAAAAGACCCTCAGTAATCATCCGGCTATAGGCAACTACAGTGTATTGCCTCCTCCAGAGCGCAACCCGGCGTCGGAGGTCATCGTGACCCTCCCTAGAGAGTTGTGAAGGGTGCTTATGCCAATCTCAACGAACTACGGACTAAGCCCGTGCCCATATTGGATAATGTGGTTGCGCGAATAAAATTTGGGCTGGTGTACACTTATACGCAGTGCCCCTTTTTAGAAACCATTTCTTTTTCCCACAACACCTTGGTTGTTCAACAAACAACCATACACCACTTTCCCAAACATTCTTATCAAGATCCTTTGTTTTCTTAAACAATACACTTGGGTTAGCTCACCCAAGGTTTTCGTAAACATTTACAACAAGGTAAACCTTGAGGGGTTCCCAACCTATAGTTTCATGAGAAGGAACTAATACAACATCAGGGCCGAGATGCAGGTCATCACGCCATGAGGGGTATGTGTGAGTGGCACAAAGAGGATCATACTTGCTTAATGTAAGCATGTATAAAGACACCAAAGGGTGGATCAAACTTTCAGATTTGTGGTACTACTACACAACTTGGATGATGAAGGTTCACTATCCAACCAACAATCACAAGGGTACACGGCATACTTCTCTCAAGTTGAGAATTACACCAAGATTCATGACTTTGATACCTCTAGACTTACCAAAGTGGTGGGTGTGACGTAAACCTCTATCTTGAAAAAGGACATGCTCATGTTGAGCATATAAGTAGACCCAAGGGAGTAGCACGGCCATGATACCATGCATCCCTCCAACATGTGAGCAAAGGTGAGATATCACCACAAGGAAGTACCCCAATTACAACCATACATAGACCAATATAGAGAGAACAACACATATAGGAATAAGATGTTTTGGGACATCAACAAATGACATCCAACAAGACATCATTCAGAGTTCAAAGATGGCTTGCCTTGGCTTATTTGTCCCCGGACTTCTTCAACTCCATCAATATAAGAATCCCAACAACATAAATAAAATCCTCGTCCGATTCCACTTCTTCTTCTTCTCCGGAATTGTTCGCATCTATTGCTGGAAAATATAAAAGGAACACAATCAATCACATTGCTTCAACAAAACAACATACAACAATCAACAACTAACTTCTCAACCAAGGGATAACATACTAAGGACTTATAGATACTACAAAACAACTTTAAGAATTTTTAATTTAGAAAACCCCATTTTATTTACCTAGTAAAGGTATGAGAGTATCACAACATAGCAATTGCCTCTCTCGGTATCACCATGGCACAAGCTAAGTACCCCCTAGTATATAACATCGTAAAGAGGACAAGAGCATTAGTTTGACATCAAATACATTCACAAAACATTTTCAAACATTTTTGGAAAAGTAGAAAACAATTTTCCTAACTTAGTTTGCGCACATAACACAACATCCAAAATAGGAAGCAAACCATATTCCACATCATTTGAAAACTTAAGCAAAACAATAGGGCTAATGTTAAGTTGCAGAGGTTTTGTTTTGCAAGCATAAAACAAAGGTTGCCCATTTCTAATAAAAAGAGTTGGTCAAGGGTTTTAAATAAACCAACAAGTTTTGGTCCAACAATGCATGTCACACATATATCTTACTAACAGTAACAAACATGCATGAACAGAGACTAATAATATTTTTCCTAGGTGGCCAGTACTAATACAAGACTAACCCAATTGGAATCACCCAAAAATATTAAACCTACAATTTTAGGAATTTCTTTGAATCTGACTGTACAGAAAAGAAGATCTGTAATCCATAAATCGTAGAAAAATCCTAAAAATATGAGACAACTGGCATTCGAAAGATATTTAAACAGAGATGCACACACAATTGGATTTGGGTTCAAATTGTTTCTGAAACTCTCACAAATGGATTGACAAGATTACTGCATGTCTATACCATTTGCTTTACCTATGGATTTACAAAACAGATAAAAGTTTGAAACTTGTTTGAGAAGATTAAGAAAACATTCAGTAGTCCTACAGAATTGGAATCACTCAATTAGGTTCAAAGATGGATTTTTGGTGATTTAAAAGCTAGCAGTCATGTCTGCAGAACACACAGAACAAGTTTAATTCACCAAAAATCGTACACAACTCATAAAAATATGAGGTCAGCTGCATCTGAATGGTATTGAATAGTTGGTTCTTACCCAATTTGTTTCATTGAAAAATTCGTTCCCAAGCTCCTGGTTTAATTCTACAAAGTCAGATCTGACCAGATCTTGATCTGTAAACCATTTCAGTTTCAGGAGGTCATTCGAAGTGAAACCAACGCCAAAATGAAGGTATTGAAGAGGGCTTTCACCTACAGTTGATTTTGCTCAAAAAGGTTTTGTAAAACGGAACAAATCTAGCAAACAATGATTCTGCATGTTTACAGAACTTTATTTACCGAGGAGAATCAGAATTTGAGGATGAGACCAACGCCAAGTTGTAGATCTTTTTCAGTATCTATCTCATGGAACTTTGAATCACTCGATTTGGATCTGCACACGAGTTTTGGAGGATTTTACAAGATTGTACCAGAATCTGAAACAGCAAGATTACAGAAATTACTGCAAGGTTTTGGACGAACTTTGCTCAAGAACTTCAGATCTGAGGATAGGTGAAGCTTATCCATGCTTGGACCAACATGCACCTTCATCAAGATCCAATCTTAGCAAAGGTGGAAGATGAAGAGGAGATAAAACCATCTAGGGTTGGGGAGAAGAAGGAGGGATGCCCTCATGGTGAGGAGGAGCTTGAGGGAGGAGGGGAGCTGCATCTTGGCTGGTTTTCATGGCCATGGCCGGCCATGGGAGCAAGGGGGAGCAGCAGCTCGTGGGAGAAGGAGGGGAGGGAGTGGGTGAGGTAGGGAAATGAGTGGAGAGTGGAGAAAAATGAGAAGAAAAGAGGAGGGGGTGGCCGGCCAAGTGAGATTTATAGAGGGAGGGAGTGGTGGCAGCTCTTCACTTGATTGGCCAAGGTGGGTGGCTTCCCATTTAGTGATTGGGGTAGTTGTGAGGCAAGCCTTGTGGAGGAAGGAAGTGAGGAGAAGAGGGCTGGCCGAAATTTGCATGCACATACAATGGCCGGCTCCATTATTGCCAAACTCAAGTGAACAATTGAGAGGGATGCACAACATCCATGTGAATATACCAAGGCATGATATTGAGGAGGTAATGTCAATGGGTAACTTTAATGATGATAAGAAAAGGAGTGGATACATATTGATAAAAAGAAGTGTGAGGTGATATGTACTCTAAAGACAATTCCCACCACTTTGGTTGTGACAAGCATAAGATGGAAGTAGATCAGAGGTATAGTTGATGATTAGAAGTTTTCATTTGAATTCACATTTGGAAAGATTGGGATTGACCACATGCAACAATGCATGAGCATGACAAGGTAGATATGGTGGTGATGGTGGTTTAGATATATGCAGAGCAAGGCTAAGAGACATGATGAGTGAAATAACCATGTACTCACAAGGATGAATATGGTGGCAGAAATCACCAATTCATGAGGTCAAGGTGATGATGGAAAAGAATAGATGATTGAGATGGGTATGATGAAATATAACTTGTTCTTCAAATAAGAGGTCAATTGGGAGTGATTTGAATTACTCCCTGAGTCTAGGGTTTAGTTGAAGGGAGTCCAATAGAAAGTATCAAGAGATCATCTACTTGATCAAGAATTGGAGGATGAAGGAACATTATGGGGTAGATCAGAGATGTACACAAGATGTGCAAGTGTTGCCATATGAAAAAAGGATTCATTTGAAAAGTATTTAAAACACCTCAATTGTCTAGGGACAATTGGGAATGAACTCAAGTGGAATGGAATTTGAAAATGTTGAAAGGAAACTAGTTGGAACATAGGAGTTCAAAATATTCTACTTACTTTCTCAAGTAAGGTAGAGTTTTTCTCAAATGTAAAATAAGCAAGAGGAAAACAAGGAATGGTATAAGTACCATAAACAAGCCTTTTGTTAAAAAGAAGGCAAGATAGAAAATAATGTTTTAGAAATCAGTACTTGGTAGAAATAGGATGAAAAACAAAACCCATTTCAGTTCCTTGTTTTCTTTGAAGAAATATCTTGAAAAACTTTAATAAAACTAGAAGTAGTTTTTTGTTCCAAACTAGAGAAGGAAAAAACAATAGGGTTTTTGAGAAAGAAAACTAATTTAGGGAGGAGTGTTCTCAAGGGTAGATGGTGGCTACAAAATGTACCCATCATTCCCACTCTTGGTTTTGTGAAGATTAAACTTGTATTAGAATAAAAACAAGAGGTAAAAGAGGAAGAAGTGATCTAGTGCTGAAACACTGGATAGGGTATAAGATCAAGTGGAAAATATGTGTCGCAAGGATAGTATGAGACATGCAAGACGTGGAGGTTGAAGAGGGTATTGCATAGATGAGATCCATGCATTAAGGTCACTAATAACAGTTGTGGTTGCTTAGAGATTAACTGCCAAAGTTTGAATATCCTAAGCCTACCAAAAACAGAATGTCGACTTGGTCTCAAACAGACAAGGATAAAAGAGTATAAAGGGATTTGGTTCAAGGTAAGGACATGGTTGAGAAGTGCTCATGACAAGATAGGTCTAGGACCAAGTGCACTGCCTTAGATGGCAAGGGAAAGATATGATAAGGAGCAGATGATTCCAAGTTTTGATTTAAGGATGATTTGGGCTAGATTTAGAACACCAGGAGGAACTTCAAGATGGCACACTCAAAGTTGCCATAAGTGGAAGGGTTTGATGTAGTAAGAAGGAAAACATTTTTTTTCCTAAGTCACACATGTGTTTTATTAGGTGAGTTGTTTGTCTGACCACAAGAGGTGTTGTTCTTTTGGGGTAGCTCAAGACAAAACTCAACAAGCAAATCAAGACAATTCATGTACCAACAGATCAAAGCAATTCCGTATAACAAACAGATCAAGGCAATTCATCTAATTAGTTTATAGAAAAAGTTTTTGTTCCCCCTAATTTTTTCATTCAGGACAAATAAACAAGGTTGCAAAAGTGGGGCGTGATACGTCTCAAACGTATCTATAATTTCTTATGTTCCATGCTACTTTATTGATGATACTCACATGTTTTATACACATTATATGTCATTATTATGCGTTTTCCGGAACTAACCTATTGACGAGATGCCGAAGGGCCAGTTGCTGTTTTCTGCTGTTTTTGGTTTCCGAAATCCTAGTAAGGAAATATTCTCGGAATCGGACGAAATCAATGCCTAGCATCTTAGAAATCCACGAAGCTTCCAGAACACCCGAGAGCCACCAGAGGGGGGCCACAGGGCCACCAGATGATAGGGCGGCGCGGCCCAGGGGGGCGCGCCCCCCTACTGTGTGGCTGCCCCGTCAGCCCTCCGACTCCGCCTCTTTGACTATTTAAGGGTCCCTGACCTAAAACCTCGAGACGGAAAAGCCACGGTACGAGAAACCTTCCAGAGCCGCCGCCATCGCGAAGCCAAGATCTGGGGGACAGGAGTCTCTGTTCCGGCACGCCGCCGGGACGGGGAAGTGTCCCCGGAAGGCATCTCCATCGACACCACCGCCATCTTCATCAACGCTGCTATCTCCCATGAGGAGGGAGTAGTTCTCCATCGAGGCTAAGGGCTGTACCGGTAGCTATGTGGTTAATATCTCTCATATGTACTTCAATACAATGATCTCATGAGCTGCCTTACATGATTGAGATTCATATGAGTTTTGTATCACAATTCATCTATGTGTTACTCTAGTGATGTTATTAAAGTACTCTATTCCTCCTCCATGGTGTAACGGTGACAAGTGTGTGCATCATGTAGTACTTGGCGTAGGTTATGATTGTAATCTCTTGTAGATTATGAAGTTAATTATTGCTATGATAGTATTGATGTGATCTATTCCTCCTTCATAGTGTGATGGTGACAAGTGTGCATGCTATGTTAGTACTTGGTGTAATTGCAATGATCTATCATGCACTCTAAGGTTATTTAAATATGAACATTGAATGTTGTGGAGCTTGTTTACTCCGGCATTGAGGTGCTCTTGTAGCCCTACGCAATTAGTGGTGTTCATCATCCAACAAAAGAGTGTAGAGTGGTTTTATTATGTGATCAATGTTGAGAGTGTCCACTAGTGAAAGTATGATCCCTAGGCCTTGTTTCCAAACATCAAATCTCCGTTTATTTATCGTTCCGTTGCATGTTTACTCGCTGCCATATTTTATTCAGATTGTTATTACCACTCATATACATCCATACTACTTGTATTTCACCATCTCTTCGTCGAACTAGTGCACCTATACATCTGACAAGTGTATTAGGTGTGTTGGGGACACAAGGGACTTCTTGTATCGTGATTGCGTGGTAGCTTGAGAGGGATATCTTTGACCTCTTCCTCCCCGAGTTCGATAAACCTTGGGTGATCCACTTAAGGGAAACTTTCTGCTGTTCTACAAACCTCTCGCTCTTGGAGGCCCAACACTGTCTACAAGAATAGAAGCACCCGTAGACATCAAGCACTTTCCTGGCGCCGTTGCCGGGGAGGAAAGGTAAAAGGCACTCATACTCCGGTCCCAGGTAATAAGTACTTTTCTGTTGCCGTTGTGTGTGTGCTCGAAGCTATTTCCTTTAGATCCTGCAATTGCATCTTTTTGTTTCTTGTTAAACACTAGTAAGGCATAATGGAAAACAACAAAAATATGAGAGATCTTTATGAACTTTATCTTGAATTAGAACATGATGTGTTTGAAGAGAGAATTAAAAAACCCATGGAACTTTATATGCATACTAATGGGAATGTTATTGATATGAATGCTTTGAACACCATTGTTGCTAATTCTATGGAAAATGCTAAGCTTGGGGAGGTCGGTTTTGATGAAAATGATCTCTTGAGCCCTCCGGGTATTGAGGAGAAAGTTTATGTTGATTATGATATGCCTCCTAGTTATGATGATTATAATGATAGTGGTCTTTTGGTGCCACCTACTATGGAGGATAAATTTAATTATGATTACAATATGCCTCCTATATTTGATGATGAGAATAATAATGATAGCTACTTTGTTGAATTTGCTCCCACTACAATTAATAAGAATGACTATGCTTATGTTGGGAGTAGTAATTATTTTATGCATGAGACTCATGATAAGAATGCTTTATGTGATAGTTATATTGTTGAGTTTTCTCATGATGCCACTGAAAGTTATTATGAGAGAGGAAAATATGGTTGTAGAAGTTTTCATGTTACTAAAACACCTCTCTATATGCTGAAATTTTTGAAGCTGCACTTGTTTTATCTTTCTATGCTTGTTGCATTATGCTTCATGAATTTGTTTATTTACAAGATTCCTATGCATAGAAGCATGTTAGGCTTAAATTTGTTTTGAATTTGCCTCTTGATGCTCTCTTTCGCTTCAACTACTATTTCTTATGAGTGCATCATTAAAACTGCTGAGCCCATCTTAATGGCTATAAAGAAAGCACTTCTTGGGAGATAACCCATGTCTTTATTTTACTACAGTAGTTTTGTTTTATATTTGTGTCTTGGAAGTTGTTACTACTGTAGCAACCTCTCCTTATCTTTATTTTATTGCATTGTTGTGCCAAGTAAAATCTTTGATAGTAAAGTCAATACTAGATTTGGATTACTACGCAGAAACAGATTTCTTGTTGTCACGAATTTCGATATGTACGCAACTTTCATTCAATTTGAGCATTTTCATCTGAGCAAGTCTGGTGCCTCTTTAAAATTCGTCTTTACGGACTGTTCTGTTTTGACAGATTCTGCCTTTTATTTCGCATTGCCTCTTTCGCTGTGTTGGATGGATTTCTTTGTTCCATTAACTTCCAGTAGCTTTGAGCAATGTCCAGAAGTGTTAAGAATGATTGTGTCACCTCTGAACATGTGAATTTTTGATTATGCACTAACCCTCTAATGAGTTTGTTTTGAATTTGGTGTGGAGGAAGTTTTCAAGGGTCAAGAGACGAGGATGATATACTATGATCAAGAAGAGTGAAGAGTCTAAGCTTGGGGATGCCCCCTTGGTTCATCCCTGCATATTTCAAGAAGACTCAAGCATCTAAGCTTGGGGATGCCCAAGGCATCCCCTTCTTCATCGACAACTTATCAGGTCATTTCTCTTGAAACTATATTTTTATTCAGTCACATCTTATGTACTTTACTTGGAGCGTCTGTGTGCTTTTATTTCCGTTTAGTTATTTTCATTCCCTGAATAAATGCTTGTGTGGGAGAGAGACACGCTCCGCTGGTTCATATGAACACATGTGTTCTTAGCTTTTAATTTTCATGGCGAAGGTTGAAACTGCTTCGTTAATTCTTATATGGTTGGAAACGGAAAATGCCGCATGTAGTAAATGGTATAATGTCTTGAATAATGTGATACTTGGAAATTGTTGTGCTCATATAGATCTTGTTTAAGCTCTTGCATCATGTACTTTGTACCTATTAATGAAGAACTACATAGAGCTTGTTAAAATTTGGTTTGCATGATTAGTTTCTCTAGAGTCTAGATATTTTCTGGTTAAGGTGTTTGAATAACAAGGAGACAATGTAAAGTCTTATAATAGCTACAATATGTTCATATGTGAGCTTTGTCGCACCTTTTATACTTGAGTTTGCTTCAAACAACCTTGCTAGCCTAGCCTTGTATTGAGAGGAATTCTTCTCGTGCATCCAAATCCTTGAGCCAACTACTATGCCATTTGTGTCCACCATACCTACCTACTACATGGTATTTCTCCGCCATTCCAAAGTACATTACTTGAGTGCTACCTTTAAAATTTCTATTCTTTGTCTTTGCAATATATAGCTCATGGGACAAATAGCCTTAAAAACTATTGTGGTGAAGAATATGTACTTATGTGTCTTATTTCTTAATAAGTTGTTTGTTTAGCGGTAACCATGTTTCTGGGGACGCCATCAACTTTTACCTTTGTTGAATATCATGTGAGTTGCTATGCATGTTCGTCTTGTCTGAAGTAAGGGTGATTTTCATGATCAAATGGTTTGAGTATGCATATTGTTAGAGAAGAACATTGGGCCGCTAACTAAAGCCATGAATCATGGTAGAAGTTTCAGTTTGGACAACTAATCCTCAATCTCTTATGAGAATTTTAACTGTTGTTGAATGCTTATGCATTAAAGAGGAGTCCATTATCTGTTGTCTATGTTGTCTCGGTATGGATGTCTAAGTTGAGAATAATCAAAAGCGAGAAATCCAATGCGAGCTTTCTCCTTAGACCTTTGTACAGGCGGCATAGAGGTACCCCTTTATGACACTTGGTTGAAACATATGCGATGCAATGATAATCCGTGTTAATCCAAGCTAATTAGGACAAGGTGCGAGCACTATTGGTATACTATGCATGAGGCTTGCAACTTATAGGATATCTTATACATAACACATATGCTTTATTACTACCGTTGACAAAATTGTTTCTTGTTTTTAAAATGAAAAGCTCTAGCACAAATATAGTAATCCATGCTTCCCTCTGCGAAGGGCCATTCTTCTACTTTATTGTTGAGTCAGTTTACCTATTCCTTCTATCTCAGAAGCAAACACTTGTGTCAACTGTGTGCATTGATTCTTACATGTTTACCTATTGCACTTGTTATATTACTTTGTGTTGACAATTATCCATGAGATAAACATGTTGAAGTTGAAAGCAACCGCTGAAACTTATATCTTCCTTTGTGTTGCTTCAATGCCTTTACTTCGAATTTATTGCTTTATGAGTAACTCTTATGCAAGTCCTATTGATGCTTGTCTTGAAAGTATTATCTATGAAAAGTCTTTCCTATATGATTCATTTGTTTACTCATTATCTTCATCATTGCTTCGAATCGCTGCATTCATCTCATATGCTTTACAATAGTATGATCAAGGTTATGATAGCATGTCACTTCAGAAATTATCTTTGTTATCGTTTACCTACTCGAGGGCGAGTAGGAACTAAGCTTGGGGATGCTTGATACGTCTCAAACGTATCTATAATTTCTTATGTTCCATGCTACTTTATTGATGATACTCACATGTTTTATACACATTATATGTCATTATTATGCGTTTTCCGGAACTAACCTATTGACGAGATGCCGAAGGGCCGCTTGTTGTTTTCTGCTGTTTTTGGTTTCAGTAAATCCTAGTAAGGAAATATTCTCGGAATCGGACGAAATCAACGCCCAAGCATCTTAGAAATCCACGAAGCTTCCAGAACACCCGAGAGCCACCAGAGGGGGGCCACAGGGCCACCAGATGATAGGGCGGCGCGGCCCGGGGGGGCGCCCCCTACTGTGTGGCTGCCCCGTCAGCCCTCCGACTCCGCCTCTTCGCCTATTTAAGGGTCCCTGACCTAAAACCTCGAGACGGAAAAGCCACGGTACGAGAAACCTTCCAGAGCCGCCGCCATCGCGAAGCCAAGATCTGGGGGACATGAGTCTCTCGTTCCCGCACGCCGCCGGGACGGGGAAGTGCCCCTGAAGGCATCTCCATCGACACCACCGCCATCTTCATCAACGCTGCTGTCTCCCATGAGGAGGGAGTAGTTCTCCATCGAGGCTAAGAGCTGTACCGGTAGCTATGTGGTTAATCTCTCTCCTATGTACTTCAATACAATGATCTCATGAGCTGCCTTACATGATTGAGATTCATATGAGTTTTGTATCACAATTCATCTATGTGTTACTCTAGTGATGTTATTAAAGTACTCTATTCCTCCTCCATGGTGTAACGGTGACAAGTGTGTGCATCATGTAGTACTTGGCGTAGGTTATGATTGTAATCTCTTGTAGATTATGAAGTTAATTATTGCTATGATAGTATTGATGTAATCTATTCCTCCTTCATAGTGTGATGGTGACAAGTGTGCATGCTATGTTAGTACTTGGTGTAATTGCAATGATCTATCATGCACTCTAAGGTTATTTAAATATGAACATTGAATGTTGTGGAGCTTGTTAACTCCGGCATTGAGGTGCTCTTGTAGCCCTACGCAATTAGTGGTGTTCATCATCCAACAAAAGAGTGTAGAGTGGTTTTATTATGTGATCAATGTTGAGAGTGTCCACTAGTGAAAGTATGATCCCTAGGCCTTGTTTCCAAACATCAAATCTCCGTTTATTTATCGTTCGTTGCATGTTTACTCGCTGCCATATTTTATTCAGATTGTTATTACCACTCATATACATCCATACTACTTGTATTTCACCATATCTTCGCCGAACTAGTGCACCTATACATCTGACAAGTGTATTAGGTGTGTTGGGGACACAAGAGACTTCTTGTATCGTGATTGCAGGGTTGCTTGAGAGGGATATCTTTGACCTCTTCCTCCCTGAGTTCGATAAACCTTGGGTGATCCACTTAAGAGAAACTTGTTGTTGTTCTACAAACCTCTGCTCTTGGAGGCCCAACACTGTCTACAAGAATAGAAGCACCCGTATACATCAGGGCGTTACACATCTATCAATACATCTTGCACATAATATGATCAGATCTCATAGCACAATATCATAGAATAAGGATCCAGCACATAGGTATTACAAATATGGCCATAATCATGTTTGGCAGCTCATATGACACTAAGAACTATGAAGAACATGAGGAAATAGATCAAGCTGCTGCCACAAACCTGTAGTCCAGAGGTGGACTACTCCCCCTTGATCATGGTGATGACGATGAAGACGTTAGAGAAGGTGGAGATCTCTCCGGCGGTGATCCCGGTGGAGTTTCCCCCTCCAATCTTTACTGCTGCAGCCTCAGTTTTCGTGTTTCTATCTTATGCGGCGCTCACTTCCCGAGAACTATTCGGGGTCATATATATTGTTATTTTTAGGTCAAAAATACGTCGGTGGGCGAAAAGATCACGCGATTTGGATGAAAAAATGACGCTCAAGCCCTTCCAAGTGTGCTTCCAGGTCCCAGGGTGCTTCTCCCGATGAAAAAATGACGCTCCAAAAATCCCAACTCAATTTGACTCCGTATAGGTCTCTGAAAGTGAAAATACACAAAAAAGGGAATTCGTCATCTGCAGAGTTATAAACTAAATAAAGGGATCATTGGTAAATCCCCATAAATCAATGTAAAACATGGTATTATCATCATATATGTTGCAAATATGTGGTAATTCATTATGATAAAGGACAAAGTTCATGTATGCATTTTACATGCATCAACATCCCCAAGCTTAAGATATGCTCGTCCCGAACATGAAGGTGATAAAATTATCACAAGGTTCAGTCAATAAAGAATGAAAATAAGTAATATGAAAAGTATCACAAGGTTCAATCAATAAAGAATGGCAATAAGTATTATGAACTTATAAAGTGATAACTCTTACATTCTACAAAGCATGCGTAATAGTAAATAGCATTGCAAGAAACATGAATGATAGGTAATATGAATCATAAAACATACTTAGGAGAATCCTATATAACTGTTGGAAGACTCTTTGTCCTCTCTTTTGCTTCTTTTGGATATTTTTGACTCTTGAACACAAGAAAGTAAGCAGGAAATATATGTGCTAAACCTCCAAAAAAAAAGTAAAGAGAATAAAACAAGGTTTTGAGATATGCAATTTATGTTAACAATAATAATAAGGATGAGGTACCATGCATCTCTTGTGTGGAGATATATATGAGTCATGTATTTGACCTCTTATGAGTAAATGTTGCCTCATTTTCTTGGTTGCTAAGGACTACATCTCTTGTTACTCAGCTCCGGGTAACCAAAACTTTTCAACACACATGTTTTAATCAAGTATCGCAATGGGGTGCCTTCATGCCGCCTGTACAAAGCACCAAAGGAGATAGATTTCTCTACTATAGGCAATCCATCCCGGGACAACATGAACAACAGACAGTGAGCATCCTCTTTAACTCCCTCTCACTTTTTCTCTAACTCCTTTTCTTTCTTTTTCTTTTTCTTTTTCTTTTCTTTTCTTTCTCACTTTTTTCACTCTTCCTATTGAGGATGATCTTTGCTGAAACTTCCACCATGATAAGGCATGGCTTCCATTATAGGCCCATTGCTCTTCTCTAACATGTATGCATACTTACTCTTGATCACCTCCACTTATTTGGCAATAGATAACCATCAACAACACAAAAGAAATGATGATCAACGCAGGGTGCAATACCACAATGGTGTAATGTTGAAAGACTTCCCCAGTAATCGTGGTTGTGGTCTAGCTCATTACTCATAATTAGTCAAACCCACAACATGCATAGCTGTATTTTCCTTTCAAACCTTACTTTCTCACGAGCTTTAAATCACACAAAAATAATATTTATAAAAGGTTGGAGGCATAACACACACACATTATACTTGGAATATCAAGTGCTATATATGTAGGTATGATATACAATTGGTTTGAGTTGAGCTTGGAAGCAAGTCTATGCTTGTGTAAAAATTCAATTCTTTTGGCTAGCAAGAGGTCTAAAATCATGCAAGAGTATCCATAGAGCTATTCATTCATCATCAAACAATGATACTTAAAATTAAACATCTATGTATACTAGTGAGAAGTAGCACTGAATAAGGCACATAGAAAATCATCACTCAATAGAGCATGTGAAACTAGAAATACCATACACAAAATAAATTTCAGCTTTTAATTGGCATTCCTCCTTTTCTTTTATAATCATGCAACTTTATTTTCTTGGACCATTCAAAGATAAGAGAGTTTTGTTTTATTCATTATGAACATTCAGTATGATGGTCCTTTCATTTTAAAAACAAAACTAGACACAAATAAAACAAGGACTCTTCAAGCTTTTGCGAAAATTCTATGTTGCTAAAAATATAGTTTAGAGGTGCTCAAACTAGGAGTTTTAGAATGATTCCAGTGCGGTTTCATGGGAATACCCAATCTTATGATATTAACCATACTTGAATTAATCTCAATGTGACATTCATCCATTCCCTGTGAAAAAACTTCAACACAAACTTTTCTTCCCATTCTTTTCTATGGGGTGACATTAGTGGTACAAAAAAAATCATGTTTGCTCCTATTTTTATCATAAATAAAATTATATCTTCATGATCCAGAGAGTAAATAATGTTTTACTCATTCTAGCATATCAAAATTTCTAAGAAAATATCATTTTGATACTCAAAAGAATGGATCTAACATTGAAGGGCAGAATCTGTCCAGAATTTTTGCAGCAGCAAAACTGAATTTTTAGTAGTACTTATACACGTCTATAATTTTAGAAAATTTACGTGCATATAGAGGATGAAAAGTTACAGGTACTATGAATTAAGCAAGATTTTAGGAGTTAACAAAAAATAGAAAAATCGTGCACTAAAAAGTGCAGCGCGGGAATCAACAACTCCATATTTTGTTTGCAACTTTTATCATTCAAATGGTTAAAAACTTGGTACTTTATTTAGAAACTAGATAGTAAACTATAAGAAAAATAACATGCTATATAAAACATGTAGAAATAAAATAAAAAATAAAATCATCTCTAGTTGCCTCCCGTAAAGCGCTTTCTTTATAGCCGTATAGCTAGGCTTACTTACTTGATTCATTAGGGACAATGATGTTGTAGGAGTGATGCTTATTGATAATACCCTTCTCATTATTTGAAGTCATATATTACAAAAATATGCTAGGGTCCCATTGTGTGATCTTACCAGTAAATATATTTAACACTTTAAAACACATTAGTACACAACATAAAATATGTAATAAGTAATAACGAAGTCTAACTTTCTTCCTATGCATTGGTATTTTATATAGGAATGAATCAAAACCAATAAGAGTATACCAAACCATATCTAAATTAGGTAAATTCATTTTATAATTATCATGTATATAGAGGGTGCTTATATCCTCCTCTTTCATAATAATTGCACTTACTTGGAAGAAAGTTAATAGTGTAACTATTTGAATCATGAATCTCAGAGAATTATGCCATATAAAGAGGATCCTTACATTTATTAAAGGATTCATTAACATGCTTTCCTATTTCAAAATAGTTATTAGTAGCACTTTTAATCATGACATCATGGCTACAAGAAGATTTTCCATAGGCATCATAAAGTAGTTGCAAACCATACAAGTATTTCTCAACATAAGCATATTTCTCCTCTATTATGTAAATAGGAGATTTTAATAATAACGTGGGATTCTCATAGATGAAACATTATCATAAACAACAAGTTTACCATTTTCATCCTCACATAACATAGTATTTTCTAAGCATGGAGGATTATCAAGTAAAAATAGGCCATCATCTAGAGCATATTCAGTTTTAGAGTTATTATCACATATTGATGGTGAAGGTGTAAGATCCCGAGAAATTCAATTCGGCTCCCGGGTGCGTATGCACCCTCTACCAAAAAATTATATTTTGAAAAGTCGAAAAATTTTAACAAATTTTTTTACATGTACATCTTCATAATATATGTTCGTTCATCAAGTTTCACGAAAAACCAATATTTTTTGTGGTCTATATAAAAAAGAGAAAACTTATCTTGTGAAAAGTATTATTTTTACCACTGAGTTTTGTCTTTTTTATACACGTCACATAATAAGTCGACTTTTTATGAAACAACTTTGTAAGCGTGTAGCACGAGAAGATTTACATGCGACTTTTTGGTTTCAATTTTTTTGAAATTCAAAATATGTGTAAGATGCATTTCAAAATAGAGGGAGCATATGCTCCCATGTTCCAAAACACCACTCCCTAAGATCCCACTCTTCCCCAAGCTTAGATGGAACTATGTCTTCTTTATTTTATTCTTCATATAATATGTTAGTGTCTTCTTGAGTTATGTGGTTTCTCTTATTATAATCTTTACTATTAAATGCTAATACGACCGTGGTACGTTGTCTCGCTCGCTCCATCTGATTCCGCCCGCAGCCCTGGTACGTCAATAAGATCGCTCTCCAACAAAAAAAAACCGATAGAACCGGCTTGGTATGTCAAGATGTAGAAAACCCACCTGTGTATCCGTATGTCAGGAGAGTTCTCTCAACCGGAACCGATCGAGTTCGGAGCGTCTCCATATAGCTGAGACGTCCATCGCCACAAGTCCTGCCGTTGTGATCGATTCCTGTATTCGTGCTCCATCCGGTTTCCTCAATCCGGTCAAGTAGTCTGCCATATTTACGAACATCGAGGAGTCCTACGGTGCACCCGCCGGCCGTCGCCAACTCGCCCGACCCCGGTCATAAAATTAAGCCGAGGTACTATAGCCTCCATCCTGCTCGCATAGCGAGGGCGTGCGGCGGCAGGATCGTGGCCGATGCGGGAGGCGGATGATCTTGAAGAGGAAGCGGTGGTGGGCTTTGAGGATGCCTGCTAGAGATCACGGCGGGGACGTTACTGCCCACCATGGTTGCTGTTAATTATGGTTTAGGGGCGAGACTACCCATGGTCGTTTCAGCCATGGTCATGAATCCCGGAAGATGAAGAGATTGAGGTCCGCCTCAACCTGTATGTTGTCAACGCCAACGTCCTGCGGAGTACGGGCAGTGTGCATCGACAGTCTGGGCTGGCTGCGCTGCTGTATCTCTCTCTGCATCCCGCTGTGAGTAGTGCCGTTCCGTATCGTTATGGGAGCGGTAGGCACCTTGATTGGATTTCTCATCGCTGGATTTCAGATCGCGTGGATTGACTGTGACCTTGTTTGCTTATACGCATCCAAGTTAATTAGTAGCGAATACTGCTTTGCATGACACATCTCTATACGTACAATTGGACTTGATACACCTTTTGTTTAATTATATATGATACCTAGATTATTGCATGGCACTGAGTGCTAGCTAGCTGGAGATCTTTGTCTGAGTTCAAGTTCAAGGACCATTCGGTGGGTTTCTTCTAATTTCCCTACACTGGCCAGCAGGCGGCGGTATCAGCGTCAACAACTGCAACGCCATCACATTTGGGCGATTTACACAAAAATAACCTTTTGTTGCAACTATAGCACAGACTGACTCTCCGGGCAAACTATTTCACCCATCTAACCCTTTTGTGTGGCGCCCCTCCCATGGGCGCCACACATGGCAGTGTGGCGCCCGTGCCTGCGGCGCCACTCTCCCAGCCGACGTGGCGCCCTCGACGCTGAGCTGGTGCGCCGATCCGACGTGGCAGCATGTGTGGCGTCCATGGGAGGGGCGCCACACTACTCTATATATATAATTTCTGTCTAGAGATAACAATAGGCTGTGGTAGCTCAATCGGATGAAGCCTTTGCTTCCCAATCCCAGGTCATGAGTTCAAACCTCAGCACCACCTGAATTTATTTTTATTTTTAAAAATTATGCTAGACATTGTAGTATGTTTAAAACATGAAATCTAGCCTCGTACTGTTTTGTAGAGTTTTCTTTTATCTTCTCTTGCTTGCTTCCTAATCAAGAAATCTATGCCATTCTTCAAAGTTCAGTAAGTGTCAGGGATGCACTGATCAACATAGAGGAGAATGAGTGTCATGTTTGCAAGCTATGGCAACATACATCTACTGAGCAACATCTGAGGGCTGCACTAACATGTTCATCTTGTGAAATCCGAGCAACAGTGAAGTATCCTCTTTCCTTCACAGAAATTTCTGAAACTTGTGAAATGTACTCGGCCAGATCTGTTGCCATATCGTCTGAACTCTCAAATATCCTAATTTCGCTGTTCTTTTTGGGTTCATAGGGTGCCACCATTTCCATTTCTATTTGTTTTATTTACTCTTGAACTCCAAATCAAATATTTGTTCTAATGGAACACTCCTATGTAAGAAGTGGCAGGAGATCAAACATCAACATGGCATTCCAGAAGACAGAGTTGAATTAATTTTCAGAACATCACAAGTGAGTCAGAAATGCTTGCATAAAATCTGAAGAAATTATATCGTCGCTTGAACTTTAATCCTAAACATAGCCTAAAACAAGGTCAAACATGTACTGATTATCTGTTTGTTGCGATTTCAATGAAAGGGCATCTGACTTGAGCACTACAATTACCTAATTTCCTTCATGTTTATCCTACATCTTCAGATTTAAGCACTTTATCAGTGGAGATACTATTAGTGCAAACATGCAGCTAATCTCTACTAAGTACCAGGCCCTGCTAAGTACTAACCTATCTTAACCATAGATCTAACAGCTTGTTTGTATTGCCAATATGTTGATAATGACAGACAGATCATTATTATCTAACAGTTAAAAATCTGAAAGTTCCACCAGATGAAACATAATCTGAAAAATGGATGCAAAATTACTCTGTAAAATGCTTTTAGATAATGTACATCAGGAAACACCATGTTCTTCATCTAGGAAGCATCGACTAACAATAGGTGTAGCAGATGTACTTGCTCAAAGTTTAAAACAAGTGACAGATAGCCAAGTGGAGTAGTACCATACATCGTAAGTATGAAAATATTGCATCTATACTACCTTGGGATAATCCAGCATCATAGCAGGTAGATGTAAGTATGTAACTAGAACTGGTAATACAGAAAAAGGAAATCTGACGCTAAGACCAGACATGAGCATGAATTCTGTAGAAAACCTCTAGTGTCTAGAAAGGACATAACAAAGATGCATAGAACTATTTTTTAGTAGTCCAAAGTTTTTAAAGCTAAAATAAGTGTTATGAAAAATAAAAATTAATTCAGGTGGTGCAAAGGTTCAAACTCATGACCTGGGATTGGGAAGCAAAGGCTTCATCCGATTGAGCTACCACAATCTTCTGTTATCTCTAGACAGAAATTATATATATAGAGTAGTGTGGCGCCCTTCCCATGGGCGCCACACATGCTGCCACGTCGGATCGGCGCACCAGCTCAGCGTCGAGGGCTCCACGTCGGCTGGGAGAGTGGCGCCACAGGCACGGGCGCCACACTGCCATGTGTGGCGCCCATGGGAGGGGCGCCACACAAAAGGGTTAGATGGGTGAAATAGTTTGCCCGAAGGGTCAGTCTGTGCTATATAGTTGCAACAAAGGGTTATTTTTGTGTAAATCGCCTCACATTTGGCCGCCCCCATGGCGACATCGACATCTTCATCAGCGACAGGTAGAAAGGAGAACCACATGGTGCTATTACGTCCTAATAGATCAATTTCACGCAAGGTGACTGTGGTCGAATTTAAACATGAAAAGTCCATGTGCAAAAAGAGAAGGCCTTATATGTAATACATCCAGACACCAGATTTGCAGGGATACTTCTACCGAAGAAAGTGCTACAGAAAAAATACTGAAATACTATTACAGATGATTTGCTCGAGACTCTAGAAGGAATACTGAAATAATATTACGGAGGATTTACTCGAATTATTTTTACACTCTTCTGGCCCCTTTCTTGATATTAACGTTGCAAATGATTTAGATCTATGCCATACAATTGCAAAACTTATCAATGCTAAGTTGGCACTTATACAAATATGTATCAAAGTGTCTATCTTCCAGTATTCAAAGATGATACTTCTGTCATTGTACTTGTACAAGGCTATTGTCCAACCTATACCTTTTAGTAATTAGATATTTTTGCGAGGTTAAATTGTCAATTTTTTATACTTGAAATAAATAAAATTATTTTGACCCTAACTTAGGGTAGTTGAGTAACCCTGATACAACATATCTACAACATCTCGTGCTATGGAAACAACAACCTGACCATGTCGATTTTCAGCTCGTGCATGGAAGGGGAGGACTTCGAGGAGCTATTATCAGGGAAGGATGGGAAGACAATCCGGACCGACGGGAGAAGGCGTACTTACCCGTCACTTCGTATGATGTCGGCAGGAAGGGCATGTCAAAAGGTAAGAGGATATCACGATTGATGACCATGGTAGATTGCGCGACTATGCCAATCCTCTATTCTTAATGCGTTCCTCAACTTTGTGATATTCTCCATCAATAGGACCTTGCAATACAAGTTAACCCGTAGCAACGCACGGGCATTCAGCTAGTCAAGAACATATATATTATCATAAAAGTTGTCTATGCAATTATCAAGGATAATACTGACCTCAAAATCACATTCATGAGTCTCACCAGTGGCTTTATAAATATCATCAAGGAAAGTCTTTAATTCAAAGGCTGCCATAAAGATCACAAATTGTTCTACTTCCTCTATCCTAAACTATAAGTACGATAGGAGGCAATTTATGTTGTTCATGGGATCTACATTGGAATTCAAAGTGTTCACCGCAGCAGAACTCACAAGACCTTTCATAATGTGCAAGCAACTCAATAGCAGCTTTATTTAGAAGTCTTAAGAAACTCTTTAGTCATTTCCCTTCACAAGATTCTTCATATTTCATAGCTATCATGGCATTTTTATATTCCTCTTTCAATGTGACCCTTTTATCTAGACCAGTAATCATACCATGAATATTTTTGATATTTTCCATTTTTATGGGTTTTTGTGTTTCAAAAGAGAACTAGAAAGTAAAGACTAAAAATAAGAGAAGTAAAATACTTATGCAGAATCTAAAAGAGATAAGAGAGCTCACAGCGGTGCAACCTCCCCAAGCTTAGGTATTTGCAGTAATTTGATGAACAAAGCAACAACACCAAAAATCTCTTGCTAATGCCTTAGGAGTTGATGTACTCACAGCTTGATGTGCAGTTGTAAGATGCTCTTTCAGTTACCCTGCAACGGCACCAGAAAATATGTCTTGATGGAACTTCACGGCACTAGCAAAAGTCTCTTGAAACATTGGGACTCCAAGTGCAGAGTGTGTAGTACAGGAAGCAATTTTCCCCACAAGGGTGACTCGAGGGTTATATCGAACTCTCGAGGTACTGCGCAAAGAGGTATCTCTCCATCTCTTCTTCTAGTAATCATGCAAAGTAAAATAAAGCCTTGTGTCCCCCACTCCACCGTGTGGTTGTCAAGCACAAGGTTTCACGTAAGTAAACAAAACACAAGTGATAATAAAACAAGTAAAACTAGATAAAGTAAAGTAACTAATTAAAAACAGTAAAATGGTTGATTGTTTTTGGGGTTTTTGGTTGCAAATAGGATAAGTTAAATATTTTTGTAATCATGGATTAAAATAATGTATCAAATAGAAAGTAAGATAAAAGCAATATAAAGGTGTTTCTTATGATAAAAAGTGGACCGGGGTTCATAGGTTCACTTGACTATTGTCTCTTTTGAGTTGTAGTGGACAAAAACAATTCATCAATGAGATATGAAGAGCAAAAAATAATAATAACATGTGAAAGATACGTATTCATATGGGCATCACGTCCTAACATAGAGATGATGCAACACATCTCTCTTATACTCCACAAGAAAATGAAAACTACATGCAATATTGTATTAAGAATTAACAGAGCATAGTCATAAGTACTTTGACATGATGTTTGAATATCAAATATGCTAGATTGAACAAACAAAATCCTCACTTTTGTCACGTGACCAACATAGCACATGCATTCACTTTACCCCTAGTGAGGTAGCAAAAGAAAAGGTAAAACTATAATAAATCATAAATTTGTTGTCATTATTCAATCACTAAAACTCTGGCCAGGTATAAAAGACCAAAACCCAAACCCAAACCCAAAAAAACCAAGACCGAAACCGAATAGCCTAGAAGTTCGGTCATCAATTATTAGATCGGTCTCAGGAGTCAGATGACCGAAATATTATTAATCTGTTCGGTCATCACGAGCGTTAGACCGAACCAACCGCACAGACCGATAATTTCCACCAGGAGCGCATGCGCAGCCCATCGAGTAAAGGCCTGGTTCGCTTTACCTAAAAAAAGGCCTTGTTCTAGCTTCCTTTGTCAGTTCCTCTACTCCTCTCGTCTCATTTTTATCTCCCTTACCTTGACGACAGTACGGGATGTGACCTACGGCTGCGCCGCCACCACATCTCGAACCTCGCCGCATCCCCAACGTTGCGCCACCGCCGTATCTCCAACGTTGCACCACCGCATTTCCAACCCAGCTGCCTCCGCATCTCCAGAGTCGCGCTGCAGTCTACATCTCTAAGCTGGATGCTTGTGCATCCCGGGCTCCCGTCCACACAACCAAGTCGCCGCCTGTACATCCCGTCCACGGCAGCAAGTTGTCGCATGTGCCTTCTTGTCTTAGCTACTCCCTCCGTCCCGGTTTACATGGCCTACGCGTATCTCAAGATCGTTAATTTAACTAATATAATATAATATTTATGCTATAAAATTATACCATTATATAGTATAACATTTGAGCTTTCTAATGATATATATTTTGTTTTATATATTTTGTGTTACGTTAGTGAAATTTGTGATCTAGGAATACGTGCAAGAGAAGATGAACCAATGATGTTGTGCTACCACTTGTGTACCATTTTGTGATGCCACCGTAAGGTATTGTGGTGTCATTTCTAAGCTGAAATTTTGTATACATACTTGCGTTGCCAATATAAAAGGAATGGCAAGTGAAATGCTCGCTCAGGTTTTTGTGCTACAAATTGTAAACAGAAATAACTGAAATGATCATCTTGTTGTGCTGCCAAATTTTATATACTTGTGCTGCCATTTCATCTTTTTGGTCTATATGGTCATGACCAAAGACCGAACCGAAAATTCCGAAGATCAAATATAGAAAGACCGAAAAGACCGAAGATAATATGGGTAGCATTTTTGAATGACCGAAATTCTAAAAGACAGAAAAGACCGGACCGAGCAAACCAAACAGACCGAACGCCCGGGCAGAACTAAAACCATGCTACTCCATCTAGTACACACATCACCCCACACACGCTCTTGCATAAAAGTTGGATCAAAATAAATACTTAAGAATGGGGTACCTAATATGCATCTATCAATGCATATTTCACATAATATGATTAGATCTCATAGCACAACATTATAGAATAAGGATCTATCACATAGGTATTACAAATATGGCCATAATCATGTTAGGTAGCTCATATGGCACTAAGAACTATGAAGAACATGAAATAAATAGATAAGCTACCGCCACAAACCCGTAGTCCAGAGGTGGACTACTCCCCCTTGATCATGGTGATGATGATGAAGACGTTGGAGGAGGTGGAGATCCCTCCGGCGGTGATCCCGACAGAGTTTCTCCCTCTAATCTTCGTGGTTGCACCCTCTGTTTTCGTGTTTCTGTCTTTTGCAGTGCTCTCCTTCCGAAAATTCTTTGGGGTCATATATATAGTGATTTTTAGATCAAAATACACCGGTGGGCAAAAAAGTCACGCGATTTGGACGATCTACGGCTGAAAGAGGGAAGGTGGTGTGCCCTACATGTTTGGGCGCACCACCTGGGCTTTTTTTTGACCTCAGGCCCTTCCAGCTGTGATTCCAGGTCCTAGGGTGCTTCTCCCGATAAAAAAATGAAGCTCCAAAAATCCCAGCTCAATTTGACTTTGTATAGGTCCCTGAAAGTGAAAAATACACAAAACAGGGAATTCCTGATCTGCAGAGTTATAAACCAAATAAAAAGGATCATTGGTAAATCCCCATAAATCAATGTAAAATATGGTATTATCATCATATATGTTGCAAATATGTGGGAATTCAATATGATAAATGACAAAGTTCATGTATGCATTTTACATGCATCAGTTGGCTATGCTTAAGATTGCTGAGAAAGAGATCAAGAAGGAGCACAACATGCTAATAGTCAACAAGACCGTTAGTCACAAGAGATATGGAAAGAAGGAGAAGGTCAAGGTGGGGAAGCCTAAGAAGGGTGGCAAGCATGTTCAGGGAGCTATCCCTCCTAGGGCCCCTAAGCCTGGACCTAAGTCAGGAGTTGAATTCTACTATTGCAAGGGGGATGGCCACTGGAAGCACAGTTGTCCCAAGTACCTAGAGGACAAGAAGGCGGGAATATTTCCCATCAAGGACAAAGGTATATCCGATATACATGTAATTGATGTTTTCATCACAAGTGCCAAGAGTAAAACTTAGGTATTTTATACCAGATATGTTGCTCACATTTCTAACTCTCTACAGGGGTTACGAAATAAGCGGCACTTGGCGAAGAATGAAGTGTTGATGAGCGTCGGAAACGGTCACAAGGTGGGCGTGAAGACCGTCAGCGATCTACACCTTAATATTCCTTCAGGATTAATATTAGCATTCAATAAAGTGTTTTTGTACCCGCTTTGAGTGTGAACATCATTAGTGGATCTTGCTTGTTGCAAGTTTGATATTCATTCATAATGGTAAAAAGCGCATGATGAAACTCCATTTCGATGAATTTTTGGAATCATTGGATTTTGAATCCCTTGAGAAATGTGAACCATGACTCATGGGCAAAATGACTAGGACACCGTTCAATGGTATGATGGAGCATACATGCTGATGTATGTGGACCAATGAGCATATCAGCATGCAATGGTCATCAATACTTTGTGACTTTCACCGATAACTTACATAGATATTGGTATATCTATTTAATGATGCACAAGTTTGAAACCCTTGTGAAATTTAAGGAATTTCAGAGTGAAGTCGAGAACCAACTCAACAGGAAAATCAAGCATCTTCGATCTGATCGAGGAGACGAGTATTTGAGTCATGAGTTCAACACACATCTCAAGGCTTGTGGTATTGTACCACAACTCACGTCGGCAGGAACACCATAGAGAAATGGTGTGTCTGAGCTATGTAACCGAACACTATTGGATAGTGTGAGATCTATGATGTCCCTTACTGATCTGCATTTATCGTTCTGGGGTTTAGAGTTAGAAACAACAACGTTTATTTTAAATAGGGCTCCATCCAAATCCGTGGAGACAATGCCAAATGAGTTAGGGCATGGCGTGCAACCAAAGTTGTCAATCTTGAAAGTCTGGGGTTGTGAAGCTTATGTTAAGAAGTTGCAACCCGAAAAACTTGAACCGAAAGCGGAAACATTTAGTTTGTTGGGTATTTAAGGGAAACCATTGGGTACACCTTCTTGATGACCCACAAGTATAGGGGGTGTATCGTAGTATCTTCGATAAGTAAGAATGTCGATCCCAACGAGGAGCAGAAGGTGTTGACAAGCAGTTTCGATGAAGGATTCACTATAAATGCTCACAGACAAGTATTCAGGGGGTTTTGATGTAACAGATGAATAAAGTACGAGTGAGTAAAGTGCGAGAGTAATAATTGCAGCTAGTGGCCCAATCCTTTTTAGCACAAAGGACAAGCCGGTTTGTTTACTTATAATGACCAAACGTTCTTGAGGACACACGGGATTTTAGTCTAGTGCTTTCGCTACATACGGCTAATTAATCTTCATTGTTTTGATAAGTGTTGTGTGGGTGAACCTATGCTAATGTACCGCCCTTCCTAGGACTAATACATACTTGTGATTATACCCCTTGCAAGCATCCGCAACTACAAGAAAGTAATTAAGATAAATCTTACCACAGCCTTAAACTCTGAGATCCTACTATCCCTCCTGCATCGATATACCAACGGGGGCTCAGGTTTCTGTCAGTCCGGCAACCCCGCAATTGGCAAACGAGTACAAGATGCATTCCCCTAGGCCCATAAAGGTGAAGTGTCGTGTAGTCGACGTTCACACGACACCACTAGAAGAATAACACCACAACTTAAATATCATAACATTGAATATTACTCAACCATACTTCACTACTAACATTTAGACTTCACCCATGTCCTCAAGAACTAAACGAACTACTCACGAGACATCATATGGAACATGATCAGAGGTGATATGATGATGAATAACAATCTGAACATAAACCTTGGTTCAACGGTTTCACTCAATAGCATCAATAACAAGTAGAAATCAACACCGGGAGAGTTTCCCCTATCAAACAATCAAGATCGAACCCAAATTGTTATAGCGGTGACGGCGTGCAGCGGTGGAGACGGCGGTGATGATGATGAAGATGATGATGATGGTGATGGAGATGATGTCCAGCTCGATGACGGTGACGATGGTGTCGATTTCCACCTCCGGGAGGAAATTTCCCCGGCGGATCTCAGCCTGCCGGAGAGCACTTTTCTCTCTGGTGTTCTCCGCCCCGCAGAGGCGGCTGTGGCTCTTCGCGATGTACCCCTGGAGCTTAGGTTTTCGGGACGAAGGCGTACGCGTAGAAAAGGAGGCGAGAGGGGGCTGTGGGCCCCCTCCTCACAGGGCGGCGCGGCCAGGCCTTGGGCCGCGCCGGCCTATGGGGTGGGCCCACCTAGAGTCCCCTCTTCTCCCCCTTCTGGCTCCCTTCGTCATCTGGAAAAATAGAATTTTTCATATAATTTCCGTCATCTGTTGGTCTTCCGAAATATTGCATTCTGACGGTGCTTTTTCCAGCAGAATCCTGGCTCCGGTGCGCGATCCTCCAATAATCATGAAACATGCAAAATAGATGAAATAACATAAGTATCATCTCCAAATATGAAATATATCAATGAATAACAGCAAATTATGATATAAAATAGTGATGCAAATTGGATGTATCAACTCCCCCAAGCTTAGACTTCGCTTGTCCCCAAGCGAAGCCGAACTCGGTAAACAGGACCACATGTTTATGGAGTGAAGAGTCAATAAATCAAATACGGACAAGAAGCATCATATTCATTCACACAAGACATTCTAGTAAACAACTTCCTCATATAACTCAACTTGAAACAAGTATAAGGTAATCACAAATAAAGGTGCATAAGAAATCATAGTTGGTGATGGCAAACTTTGTTCTTGGTCAGAGAACAGTTAACAGATTATACTTATCTATTGAGCAGCGCTTTCATGTTAAAGTTTATATGGCTCATCTTGCATACTCAATCATAATGATCATTGATAACTTGCAAAGCTATATTCATTCAGATAAAACTTGTACTAAACAAGGAAGAGTAAAAGACATGATGAAGCAAATCACAATATAATGGTTTGATCACAACAACTCAAATGCTTGCTTGAGATGGAGGGAAATAGGTTTACTGACTCAACATAAAGTAAAAGACAGGCCCTTCGTAGAGGGAAGCAGGGATTAAATCATGTGCTAGAGCTTTTTAAGTTTTGAAATCATATAAAGAGAATAAAAGTAATATTTTAAGAGGTGTTTGTTGTTGTCAACGATCGGTAGCGGGTACTCTAACCCCCTTGCCAAACGAGACCTCCAAAGAGCGGCTCCCATGAAGGACGTTATCTCTACCAGCAAGGTAGATCATCCCTCTTCTCTTTTGTTTACACATGTACTTTAGTTTATTTAAGGATGACACTCCCCCAACCTTTACTTACACAAGCCATGGCTAACCGAATCCTCTGGTGCCTTCCAACAATCTCATACCATGGAGGAGTGTCTATTGCAAAATTAAGTTGCTTACTGATGAATCAGGGAAAAACATGGGAAGAGAATTATTAATGAAAGTTGATTAATTGGGGCTAGGAACCCCGTTGCCAGCTCTTTTTGCAAAATTATAGGATAAGTGGATGAAGCCACTAGTCCATTAGTGGAAGCTGCCTAACAAGACTGAAAGATAAAACACCACATACTTCCTCATGAGCTATAAAACATTGACACAAATAAGAAGTAATAAATTTTGAATTGTTTAAAGGTAGCACATGAAGTATTTACTTGGAATGGCAAGGAAATACCATGTAGTAGGTAGATATGGTGGACACAAATGGCATAGGTTTGGGTTGAGGTTTGGATGCACGAGAAGCATTCCCTCTCAGTACAGGTCTTTGGCTAGCAAGGTTAATTAGCAAGCACAAAAGTTGAGGGAAACAAACGAATATACATGTGATAGAAACAATCATGCATCTTTCTTGTAAGCACGAACAATTTTAACTTCAGAATAATAAGCTATGATCTAACAAGAAAGGAAGACAATGAAACAACTATATACATTTCTCTTTTATACTTAAACCTCAAGGTGTTGTTGCTATTGACCAATGCTAAGTTTGCCAAAACCAAATAGATTTACTCAATGCTCCCAAAGTGGTACCAATACTAAAATCAAGATCAATCATATAATAGAGATTGCAAACTAAAATAAGGTGTGCAATATGTAAATGATAAGACTTCTCATTAATATTTCATAACGACAACTCACACCAAGGGATACATAGACAACCAACTAAAGGAGAGATACTTCCACACTGCAACCCATCTTATATGATAACTTCCCTACTCATGATATGACACTACTTGGTAGTAAAAAGTAAAAGGTAGTGATGATGTGATACCGCGGCACTCCCCCAAGCTTGGAACAAACCAAGGGGATGCCAATACCGATGATGAATTACTCCTTTGGCGATGGTGGTGATGAACTCCTCCCGCGCTTCTTACAGATCTCCTTCAGCTTCTGTTTCTCAGCTCGGCAATTCTGCACTAAGACTCGAAGAGATTCATTGTTATCTGAAGTTGGCGGTGGCGACCTTGTGATGGGTATCGAGTAATATTCCAGCATTCTACGGAGTCGGTAATTCTCCTCCTGGAGTATCTCCACTTCTCTTCTTAGAGCCCGGTATTGACCACAAAACTCATCGGTAGTCCGTAGAGCTTCTTCCAGCACAGGGAAAGAGGCGAGGCCAAGAGCAGGTGGTAAGGGTCCCTGCAAGTTATGAGAGAAAGAACGTCGAGTGTCAACAGATCCCACCAAGATTTGCTTACTCCCAACAGCTTGTTGCTCTTGTTTTGACGACACCCTTTTCACTTCTTCCTTCGAAATCCCTTTTCCCTTCTTGTTGGAGGCCATGGTGCTCATAGATTGAAAATAGATCCTGGCAGAAACAGCTCGAAACAAAACACGTCGAGAAAACGATATACGGACCTCCAGGGGTCCGGGGGATTATATAGCAGGAATTTTTATGTCATAATGAAAGTACCGAGTCGAGCCGGAGTCGGAAAGGGGCGACGAGGCGGCCATCTCATAAGGCGGCGCGGGCCAAGGCCTGGCCGCGCCGGCCTATGGGGGCACGCCCTCGTGCGTCTCCTCCACTCCGTTTCGATCTCGTAATTTTTCATATTTTCCAAAAACAGCAAAAACATCGTTCGAAAAGTAAATCGCGAACTTTTTATTACCTGTAGTGTTACCTATTCAAAGTCGAGTTCTGGCGGACTGTCAATTTGACCTTTGATGAAAGCCTGCGGTGTTTCCACTCGAATAACATCAACATCAACATTATAAGAATCACCCGAGATATAATGCTTGAGTCTTTGTCCATTCACCACTTGCGTGGCGTTGCCTTGGAGAGAACTAATTTTAATTGCTCCTGAACGATACACCTCCTCAACAACATATGGTCCTTCCCATTTCGAGAGTAATTTCCACGCAAAGAATCCGAGACGAGACCGATACAATAGGACTTTATCCCCAATATTAAACTCTCTTTTGATAATCCTTCTATCATGCCATTTCTTAACTTTCTCTTTAAAGAGTTTAGCATTTTCATAAGCTTCACTTCTCCATTCATCTAGAGAACTTAATTGCAGCAACCTCTTATTACCGGCTAGTTTAGGATCTTTATTTAATTCTCTAACGAGCCCAATAAGCTTTGTGCTCTAGTTCTAAAGGTAAATGACAAGCTTTTCCATAAACCATTTTATAAGGTGACATTCCCATGGGATTTTTATAAGCAGTTCTATAAGCCCATAGTGCTTCCTTCAATTTACTAGCCCAATTCTTTCTAGTTTTATTAACAGTCTTTTGCAAGATAAATTTAATTTCTCTATTTGATAGTTCTACTTGCCCACTAGTTTGAGGATGATAAGAGGAAGCAATTCTATGATTAATACTGATGACCCACAAGTATAGGGGATCGCAACAGTTTTCGAGGGAAGTATTACCCAATTTATTGATTCGACACAAGGGGAGACAAAGAACACTTGAAAGCCTTAACAGCGGAGTTGTCAATTCAGCTGCACCCGGAAACGGACTTGCTCGCAAGAGTTTATCGATAGTAACAGTTTTATAGCAGTAGCGAGTAGTGAAATAACGAGCAGCGAGTAACGGAAACAGCGGTAGTGATTTTAGTAAACGACGAGGATTAAAATACTGTAGGCACGGGGACGGATGACGGGCGTTGCATGGATGAGAGAAACTCATGTAACAATCATAGCAGGGCATTTGCGGATAATAATAAAACGGTATCCAAGTACTAATCAATCAATAGGCATGTGTTCCAATTATAGTCGTACGTGCTCGCAATGAGAAACTTGCACAACATCTTTTGTCCTACCAGCCGGTGGCAGCCGGGCCTCAAGGGAAACTACTTGGATATTAAGGTACTCCTTTTAATAGAGTACCGGAGCAAAGCATTAACACTCCGTGAACACATGTGATCCTCACATCGCTACCATTCCCTCCGGTTGTCCCGATTTCTGTCACTTCGGGGCCATTGGTTCCGGACAGCGACATGTGTATACAACTTGCAGGTAAGATCATAAACAACGAATATCTTCATGAATCAATAACATGTTCAGATCTGAGATCATGGCACTCGGGCCCTAGTGACAAGCATTAAGCATAACAAGTTGCAACAATTTCATAAAAGTAACATCTACGGATACTAGGCACTATGCCCTAACAATCTTATGCTATTACATGACCAATCTCATCCAATCCCTACCATCCCCTTCGGCCTACAGCGGGGGAATTACTCACACATGGATGGGGGAAACATTGCTGGTTGATGGAGAGGCGTTGGCGGTGATGGCGGTGATGATCTCCTCCAATTCCCCGTCCCGGCGGAGTGCCGAACGGAGACTTCGGCTCCCGCGACGGAGTTTCGCGATGTGGCGGCGTTCCGGAGGGTTTCCGGCGACTTCGACTTCTCTCCGTGCGTTTTTAGGTCGAGGCGAATAAGTAGTCCGAAGGAGGGCGTCGGAGGCCGGCCGAGGGGCCACACCACGGGGCCGCGCGGCCCCCCGGGCCGCGCCGCCCTATGGTGTGGGGCCCTCGGGCCTCCACCTTAGTTGTCCTTCCGGCTCCGTCGTATTCGGGAAAATAGGCCCTTTCGTCAAAATCCCGAGGTTTTTCCTGAAAGTTGGATTTACGCACAAAAACGAGACACCAGAACAGTTCTGCTGAAAACAGCGTTAGTCCGTGTTAGTTGCATCCAAAATACACAAATTAGAGGCAAAACAATAGCAAAAATGTTCGGGAAAGTAGATACGTTTTGGACGTATCAACTCCCCCCAAGCCTAGCTTATTGCTTGTCATCAAGCAATTCAGTTAACAACTGAGCGATAAAAGAACTTTCACGAACACATTTGTTCATATGATGTATATATTCTCATGATATGGCTAATACTTAAGCAGTTCATAATAAGATTCATGCAAATAAGATCATCTAACAGATATGTCAATCATGAAGAGGTACCAACAATTAATAATAAGCATCATGAATCATGTATGTAAGCAGGATTGCAATGTTCATAAGAGAGTGTGATAAAATGGTATCTCGCTTGCCTGTATTTGATCGGCAAAACATAAATGCCCGGGCACCTCTGGAGTTCATAGAAAGACTAGAAGTAGTGATTGTCAAAGATAAAAGCATCAAAGTTATACCACAATCAACCATATTTTGAGACAAGCATATTACACTAAGAATGACAGTTGTGCTCTCAAGAAAGTGCTCAAAGAAAGGATGGGGACACAACATAAAAGTAAAAGATTGACCCTTCGCAGAGGGAAGCAGGGATTAACATGCGCTAGAGCTTTTCATTTGTAAAGCAGGAGTAAAATTATTTTGAGAGGTGTTTGTTGTTGTCAACGAATGGTAATGGGTACACCAACTACCTCTCCAACCGGACTTTCAAGAGCGGCTCCCATGAATTATTTGCATTTTTATGTGGCACTCCTTCCAACCTTTCTTACACAAACCATGGCTAACCGAATCCTCGGGTGCCTGCCAACAATCACATACCATGAAGGAGTGCCTTTTTAGTTTTAGTTTTATTATGATGATGACACTCCCCCAACCTTTGCTTACACAAGCCATGGCTAACCGAATCCTTCGGGTGCCGTCCAACAATCACAAACCATGGAGGAGTGTCTATTTAAGTTAATTAATTCGGGACTCGGGAATCCCATTGCCGACTCTTTTTGCAAAATTATTGGATAAGCGGATGTGCCACTAGTCCGTATGAGAGTCCGTCAAAAGTAAATGACAAGGTTGAAAGCTAAACACCACATACTTCCTCATGAGCTATGAAACATTAACACAAATTAAGAAGCATTTTGAAGGTTTTAAAGGTAGCGCATGAGAATTTACTTGGAATGGTTTGAAATGCCATGCATAGGTATTTATGGTGGACACTTTGGAATAACTTGGTTTTCATGTGTTTGGAGGCACGAGCAGCGTTCCCGCTCAGTACAAGTGAAGGCTAGCAAAAGACTAGGGAGCGACAAATCAAAAGAGCAATAAATCGTCATAATCATGCTTGCGGCAAAATAAATTAACTGAGGCATAAAAGTGATACAAGAACTCTGAAGCAATGTAAATCATGGAGGCTTAATTGACTTTTGTTCAGTCATATGCATGCGTGAGCATGTGCCAAGTCGATATAAATGAATTATTCAGAGTAGGATACCACAATGCCATACTTACTTATGAATAAAACAATGCAAGCAAACATCCATGACATGCTACTCATATTAATAGATTGGAGCTAATCATGAGAGATCATGAACTACTATACTTTCTTAAATGACATATACCTCACATGAACCAACTAAGCATGCTCACATGGATGAGTATATGTACAAAAATGAAAACAAATAGAGTTCATACCAGCCTCTCACCACAATCAGATTGTCGTAGATCGTCATTATTGCCTTTTCACTTGTGTAGCTTGGATAATATGAAATGAAAACCACGCTCCAGCCACCGAAGACCATTGAACTCATAATGAACTTTACAAACCAAAGAAGAACAGCAAATATTTTTGGTGTTTTCGAATTTGAGAACAAGAACAAAAGGAAACAAGCAAACAAAACAAAATCTTTTTGGGTTTTCTTATAGCAAACTAGGAATAGCAAATAAAGCGAAACAAATGCAAGAAACCAAGATAAACAAATGGTGAAGAGAAACAACAGAAATATTTTTGGTCTTTTTGTGTTTTGGGAAAGAAACAAAGTGAAAGCAAGAAATAGCAAACTAAAAGAAACACAGAAAAACTAGATGGCAGAAATCTGCCAAAACCTGACAGCAGTACATAAATCGATTTGTACAAAAATCTTACGTTGCTCAGTTCAAAAAGTGTTCAACTAATGAAAGTTAGATAATAACCTGAGGAACATGCACAAAAATTGGCTTCGCAAAATACTGTTCTGGCTGTGCGCACGAATTTTTACGGTAACAGCCCAGAATCTGTTTTCAGGCAGCACTTCCCCAAATATCATCTTCCTCTCATTAGAGAACCACTCAAACAAACTAAACAAGTATATACAAGTATCCAGCAATTATAATATGCAAAGAATGAGTGATGCCGGTATACCTCCCCCCAAGCTTAGGCTTTTGGCCTAAATGGAGTTCAACCCCATCGAGGGCCTGGGTTCCACGCCGGTGGATCATACGTGGAGTAGTCATAATAAGGTACCGATGCAGAATAAAAGCGTGGGGGTTCCTCATATCCAGCTTGTGGATGCGAAGAGCTTGCTGCATCGGATGACGAGTCGAGGTGTTCCTCGACCTCATCCGTGTTGTCTCGTGCACGATGGCTTCCTCCCTCGATGTATGCGTTAACCGCACTTTCCGTGACTGACCAATCCTCCCATCATCCTCTGAGAAGCTTCTTCCATGACAAATCATCTTGAAGAGGTCCAAGAGCTCTTGCGGCGATCCCTTTATCTTCTCGGATGATCCCCATTGCGGCACTCTGATTGCTGCACAAAAATCACTGAATGGCAAGTTGATAGTTTTATTATAAATTTTGTACTGAACCATGGGGTTAGATCGTGACCAATTGAATTTAAAATCTTGCACTACTGACATAGTCAGTTTCACATATTGGCATGGTTCCCCATCAACAAAATCATCCAATCCTGCACGAGAGATTAAATTTTGGACGTCCTGCAAGATCCCTACACTTCTCATGAAATCCACACACGGATAGTAAGTGGGATATACTCCTTCTTCTCGGTGAACTCTCATGACCTGTGGCACCTCCAACTCATGTTGGTTGAGTTGGTGCCTACCTCCTTCCATTTTCTGAAATTTTCAACAAACAATATAATACTTGATTTGGTGACATATAATTGAGGGAAACTACCATAGGAACTTGCTAGAGTACTAATCATGCATCAAAACTAGTTTCTACCACTTAGAACAAGCATGCAAGCTCACTAAACATATTACCTACAACAGCAAAATATTCAAGATATACTCAACCAAACAAAATTCTACTTGGATAATCGAAGGAGTCACATACCGGAGAGCAAATGTGCCAAATTTCAAACAGAAATCTGGGCTGAGCAAAGAGATCGAAAAATCCCGAGCTCTTGAGCAAAAACGCGAGTGAGAGAAAGTTGGTTCAAGTTTTTTCGGGAGAGAGAAGATGCTGGGAGAAAGAGATGAAGTAGTGGGGCAAGGAGGGGCCCACACCACAGGGTGGCGCGCCCTCCTTGCTGGCCGCGCCGGCCTGTGGTGTGGCACCCTGTGGTGCCCCACAGGTCATCCTCTGGTGCTCCCAGGTGCCTCGTCGAAAAATAGGACCAACGGTGTAATTTTCGCGAATTTTTGAAAACTTTGAAAAATGCACATTTTCGGGTATTAAGTTTATTATTACCGGCCAGAGAATTTTTTTGAAATCTCAAATCAACTAAGAAACTTTGCAAATTAAAAATGCTACAGCAACTAAAGCAAGTGGAGGAAGAAACGAGATGTTGTTTACCTCCTCTATGCATATAAAAGGTATTTGTTAACAAGGTTGATCAAGTCTTGCCACCAAATAAATTTTACATAGCATATGAAGAAATAAACCTCAAATCAATCATGTTACCTTGAATTGTATTGATATGGATCCAATCACAAGAGTTTGATATTCTTCTTTAGGCTCATATATAGGACAATCGATATTTCCAACTTTGATAGTTCTCACATGAGAAATAGTATTAACTCCGCACGCTTTTTCAATCCTCTTGGGGAAATAGACGGTGTGTTCCTTATCATCAACATTGAAAGTAACCTTTCCTTTATTGCAATCAATAACAGCCCCTGCGGTGTTAAGAAAAGGTCTCCCAAGAATAATAGACATATTATCATCTTCAGGCATTTCCAATACAACAAAATCAGTTAATATCAAGCAGTTATTAGTAACTTGAACAGGAACATCCTCACATATACCAACAGGAATAGCAGTAGATTTATCAGCCATTTGCAAAGATATATCAGTAGGTATCAACTTATCTAAGTAAAGTCTCTTATAAAGAGAAAAAGGCATAACACTAACACCGGCGCCCAAGTCACATAGAGCAGTTTTAACATAATTATTCTTAATAGAACAAGGAATAGTAGGTATACCGGGTCGCCCAACTTCTTTGGAACTTTGCCATTGAAAGAGTAATTAGCAAGCATAGTGGAAATTTCCTCATTGGGGATTTTCCTTTTGTTAGTAACAATATCTTTCATATACTTTGAATAAGGAGGCAATTTAATAGCATCGGTCAAAGGGATTTGCAAGAATAAAGGTTTCATCCAATCACGAAATTTATTATAGTGTTCTTCTTCCTTTGATTTTAGTTTCTTAGCAGGAAAAGGCATTTGCTTTTGCACCCAAGGTTCTCTTTCATAACCATGTTTCTCAGCAATAAAATCTTCTTTAGTATACTTTTTATTTTTAGCATGCTTTTCGGGTTCTTTTTCAACCTCTTCTTTATCGGGAGTATCATTCTTATCATTATCTTTATCATGTTCATTACCACTTTCGGTTTCAGCATCGAAATAGAAATACTATTAGGATCATTAGCAGGTTCGAGAGGATTCTACAACATTTTTATGTTTCTTCTTCTTTTTCTTAGATGGAGCTCTAGGTTCAATGCGTTGAGAATCTTGTTCAATTCTTTTGGGATGCCCTTCAGGATATAGAGGATCCTGGGTAGAGACACCACCTCTAGTTGTTACTTCATAAACATGTTTTTCTTTAGCATTATTTCCTAACAAGTCATTTTGCCCTTTAGTGAGTTGATCAATTTGAGTTTGAACCATATGAAAATGTTTAACAAGCATCTTAACATCATTGGAGGTTCTCTCCACAATATCATGCAATTCACTAATAGCTTGAGAATTTTCCATTAGATGATTCTCTACTCTCATATTAAAATTTTCTTGCTTAACAATATAATTATCAAACTCATCTAAGCATTGCGCGAGGAGGTTTTGAATACGGAATATCTTCCCTAGTAAAGCGTTGAAGGGAATTTACCTCAATCATGGATGAAGGGGGAATTATCTCACATATATCTTCTATGGGAGGTAGATTCTTCACATCTTCAGATTTAATACCTTTCTCCTTGAGAGACTTCTTGGCTTCCCTCATATCTTCATCATTCAATTTAATTAAACCCCTCTTCTTCACTATTGGCGTTGGAGTTGGTTCAGGCGTAGTCCAATCATCATAATTCCGGCCTATTTTAGCCAATAATTCTTCAGCGTCGTCCGGAGTTCTTTTCCTGAAAACACAACCAGCACAACTATCCAGGTATGCCCTAGACTCAATGGTTAGTCCACTATAAAATATATCAAGTAAGTCATGCTTTTCTAAATCATGGTCAGGCAGAGCTCTAATAAGAGAGCAAAATCTCGCCCAAGCCTCAGGCAATTTCTCTTCATCTCCTTGATCAAAATTATAAACTCTCTGCAAAGCAGCATGTTGAGCACTAGCGAGAAAGTATTTCCGAAAGAAAACGAGCAAGCAATTCTTTTGGACTTTTAATAGAACTAGGTGGCAAACTATTATACCAAGTTTTAGCGTCATCCTTCAATGAGAATGGAAAGATTTTAGCAACAAAGTAAGTACGCTTCTTAACATCATCAGAAAACAAGCTACTCAAAGTAGATAACTCAGTCATGTGTTCAACGAGCACTTTCTTTTTCAGTACCACAAAAGGGTGTTTTCTCAACAATAGCTATATGAGATAGATCAAGAGAAAAATCATAATCTTTATCCCTAATGTTTATAGGAGATGTGGCAAATTTAGGATCGGGAGACAGTTTATATCTAACGAGTATGTTCCGCAAGCAACTTTTTAATTTTTCTTGCATCAGTAGTAGCATGGCATTTTTCAATAAAATCATCATCAAGTTCCACATAATCTTCATCAAGATCATCACTAGAGTATTCAAGTTCAGGTGAATTAACAGGTGTAGTAACATCAGGAGTTTCAGCATTTTCAATATGTCTAGACCTAGCAATTGTAGCATCTAGAAAAGTTCCCAATGAACCACTATCATCAAGCACAGCAGAAATATTATCAGTATTATGAGAGTTTTCAGATTCAGCAGAAGTACCAGCATTTGAAGCATGTGGCGGTGAAACAAGTTTATCAATCACGAGATGGTGAATCAAGAGCAGCGAGAGGTACTCGAGTTGTACCTTTTCTTGTAGTGGATGGTAATATGGCGACCTTAGTATCGCGAGTTTTACCCATGATGGAGAATTTGCAGCGAACAATATCAATCCAAGTGAACTTCCAAATAAAGCTATGCTCCCCGGCAACGGCGCCGAGAAAATAGTCTTGATGACCCACAAGTATAGGGGATCGCAACGAGTCTTCGAGGGAAGTATTACCCAATTTATTGATTCGACACAAGGGGAGACAAAGAACACTTGAAAGCCTTAACGAGCGGAGTTGTCAATTCAGCTGCACTGGAAATAGACTTGCTCGCAAGAGTTTATCAAGTAGTAACAGCTTTATAGCAGTAGCGAGTAGTGAAATAACGAGCGACGAGTAACGAAAGACAGCGAGTAGTGATTTTAGTAAACAAGCAAGATTAAAATATCGTAGGCACGGGGACGGATGACGGGCGTTGCATGGATGAGAGAAACTCATGTAACAATCATAGCAGGGCATTTGCGAGATAATAATAAAACGGTATCCAAGTACTAATCAATCAATAGGCATGTGTTCCAATTATAGTCGTACGTGCTCGCAATGAGAAACTTGCACAACATCTTTTGTCCTACCAGCCGGTGGCAGCCGGGCCTCAAGGGAAACTACTGGATATTAAGGTACTCCTTTTAATAGAGTACCGGAGCAAAGCATTAACACTCCGTGAACACATGTGATCCTCACATCGCTACCATTCCCTCCGGTTGTCCCGATTTCGTCACTTCGGGGCCATTGGTTCCGGACAGCGACATGTGTATACAACTTGCGAGGTAAGATCATAAACAACGAATATCTTCATGAATCAATAACATGTTCAGATCTGAGATCATGGCACTCGGGCCCTAGTGACAAGCATTAAGCATAACAAGTTGCAACAATATCATAAAAGTACCATCTACGGACACTAGGCACTATGCCCTAACAATCTTATGCTATTACATGACCAATCTCATCCAATCCCTACCATCCCCTTCGGCCTACAGCGGGGGAATTACTCACACATGGATGGGGGAAACATTGCTGGTTGATGGAGAGGCGTTGGCGGTGATGGCGGTGATGATCTCCTCCAATTCCCCGTCCCGGCGGAGTGCCAGAACGGAGACTTCTGGCTCCCGCGACGGAGTTTCGCGATGTGGCGGCGTTCTGGAGGGTTTCTGGCGACTTCGACTTCTCTCCGTGCGTTTTTAGGTCGAGGCGAATAAGTAGTCCGAAGGAGGGCGTCGGAGGCCGGCCGAGGGGGCCACACCACAGGGCCGCGCGGGCCCCCCTGGGCCGCGCCGCCCTATGGTGTGGGGCCCTCGGGCCTCCACCTTACTTGTCCTTCTGGCTCCGTCACATTCCGGGAAAATAGGGCCTTTCGTCAAAATCCCGAGGTTTTTCCCGAAAGTTGGATTTCTGCACAAAAACGAGACACCAGAATAGTTCTGCTGAAAACAGCGTTAGTCCGTGTTAGTTGCATCCAAAATACACAAATTAGAGGCAAAACAATAGCAAAAGTGTTCGGGAAAGTAGATACGTTTTGGACGTATCACATTTACCGGTACAAAAGAAGACGAGGGTTCAGGCAAACCTTGGTAGTTGATGTGCTCAAGCTTGAGGGTAGAGAACGCCTCGTTGAGGCCCTGGTGCTCCCACAACAGCTCTTCGAAGATCTGCTTGCGGCTGTCCAACACGCTCTGCAGAAGTAGGAACATTATAAGCTATGCCGGTTTCTTTCAGTTTCGCGCTAAGTACTGCGTGCTTAACCCGAAACTCGGGGACTAGCTATGCCGGTTTCTTTTAGTTTTGTGCTAAGTATTGCGTGCTTAACCCGAAACTCGGGGACTAGCTATGTCGGTTTCTTTCAGTTTCGCGCTAAGTACTGCGTGCTTAACCCGAAACTCGGGGACTAGCTATGCCGATTTCTTTTAGTTTCGCGCTAAGTATTGCCTGCTTAACCCGAAACTCGGGGACTAGCTATGTCGGTTTCTTTCAGTTTCGCGCTAAGTACTGCGTGCTTAACCCGAAACTCGAGGACTAGCTATGCCGATTTCTTTTAGTTTCGCGCTAAGTACTGTGTGCTTAACCCGAAACTCGGGGACTAGCTATGCCGGTTTTTTTAGAAAAGTTTGCAAATTTTCTAAGGAAATTTCGCGCTAAGTACTGAGTGCTTCACCCGAAACTCGGGGACTGTGAGGATATACCTACGGGTTCTGAAAGATAAAAGGTTTCGGTATAAAGAAAAAATACAAGTTCCGGAAAGATATCTTACCACCACGTTGCCATTGGCGTCGTGCCAAGCGTTGTCGAACTCCTTCACCGCGGCTTTGAGCCGGCTGAAGTGCTGCACTGTGGTGCGGGGGCCGCGCGCGTCGGGCTTCGGCTTGCCATCTTTGCCAACACCAAGGGTGGCGTTGGTAAGATCGGCAAGGTTCCACCGGTCCACCAGCTGTTGCAGCGCGCCCAAGGAAGCGCCGCCGCGGTTCAGCTCCACTACCCGGCCAAGCTGAGAGGAAGCCTTCTCACCGGCGGCCACGGCGGCACGCCCGGTATGAAGGACTAAAGATTGGGCCTGAGAGCCGGAGGCAGGCACAGTCGCTGCCTTGACCGCGGCAGTGAGCTGCGCGGCGGTCACCACGGCGCTCTCTGGTGGGCTCTGGAGCGGTGCAGCAGGAGCTTTGTCGGTAGGCGCCGGCGTCGGAGCCGCTGCGCTCTTAGCCGGCGGAGGAGTGGCTGCGGAAGCCTTGGAGGGGGAAGCAGTGGTCTTCTTTTTTTTATTTTCTTGGACGGGCAGAACCAGAGGTTCCGACCGCCCGGCGACATCTGAGCCGGCACCCATGTTGCTGGCGCCGGTGTCTTCATAGTCTGGAGGGGAGAAAAAAATCCTCCTCCGCGCGGGATTTTGTCGGTTTGGGGGCCGCACGCCCCGAACTTGTTTTGCCTCCCCGAAGGGAGATGGAGTTTTGCCGGCACCAGAAGGTACCGGACTTTGACGAGGAGGAGGAGTGGCTCTCCCGGTATCAGCGGGGGTCTCCGGCCTCATTCCGGGCGCACTCCTGGTGAGCTCCAGGGAGACTCTGAAAAAGAAAAGATTAAGATTAGTCACGGATACGGAAAGATACTAAGCTGAACTCCAAAGGTAGTGAAGATAGAATTTTATCCGGAGGAGACTGGGATGTTCCTGCGCTTCCTTTCGAGGGGCCCGAGGCTGGACTTCTTCACCCTCTTGGCAGGGGAAGCCCCACTGGGACCGGCATCTATCGCCGGCTCCGGCGCCTTCCAGACTCGAGAAGCCTGGACCCTGCTCTCCCATTCGGGACCCACCTCAGCGGCGAGGGGGGTCACGCTCTCCAGAACCTGAGGGTTCCGGTCAGCTGGATCTGGCCTCGCAAAGAAAGTTTATAAGTCAAAGAAAGCGGATGAAATACCTCGAGGACGACAACATCGTCATCGCTGTCGGAACCATTGTCCAGGTTTGAGGCAGAAGAGTTGCCGGGGCGCGGCGTGTGAGTCCGACCCATCTTGTGCTTGTTGCCTACCACGTAGGGATCCGGGTCTTCCTTGTCCAAGCGACGCTTGCGGGAGGGCTCCGGTACCTCCTCAAGGATGCGAGGAAAGCGCTCCACGGCCTGGAAAAAAGCAAGTTAGTTTACACATCAAAGATGTACCGGAAACATCATTCCCGATTCCCCAAATTCTTACTTCGTCAGAAGGGGGGTTCCTGCGGCTAAGGGGTTGGAGGCCCCAGGTCCAGTCCGCCGGCATGTCAATTTGGCAAATCTGCTTGGCCTTGAGGACCACGTCAGACTTGCTCAAGCCGAAACTGGTGATCCTAGTTGGATCCCTATGGCCGCTCATTTGGCCTATCTTATGGACTCGGCGCTGTAGCGGAAGAACCCGGCGCGAGACAAACGCACGAATTATATCATCAGAACAAATTTCGGTATTCTTGTTGAGGTGCCCCATGAACCGGATAATCCGGTTCGTTTCAACATGGGTGTTCTTCGGATTATGCTTCCACTTGGCTCGGGAGGGGGCGCTCGGGGCGTATGCTAACACGTTGATGAAATCGGCATCGCCGGTATTCTTGACATAGAAGAAGGTTTGTTGACATGACCGACATGACTCCAAACCGGAGAATTTGTAGAAGGGGCTCCCCTAGCGGGCCGTAACAATGCAAGCCCCGCACTGAACCAGAGGCTTGGGGTTTGGAAGCTTCTTATCTTTGATCGAGTTGATCCGAAGATTATAGAAGCGAGCAAAGGTTTCAATGGTGGGGAGGAGGCCAATGTAGGCCTCCATGAAAGAAACGTAGCAGGAAAGATAGAAGATGGCGTTGCCGGGGAGATGGTGAGGCTGGAGCTCGTAAAAGTCCAGAAACCGGCGGAAGAAGTCAGACGTCGGGAGGCCAAAGCCGCGCTCAAAATGGGCGGTGAAGACCACATACTCTCCCTCCTCGGGCATCCGGCTCATCGCCGGGAATCCGGCAGGCCACCTGTTACGGTATCCTCCGGGAGCGGTAAAGCCAATCAATCTCGGCTTCTTTAACATCGGAGCCCTTCCAGGATCCGCGGGTGTACGCGGCCAGGTTCACGCCGGAAGCCTGGCCTGAACTGCTAGCTTCCTGGCCACGCTCGGTATCTTCGTCCGGGGCGCAAGATTCTTCTTCCATCCGAGCGAGCTCTTCGTCGAGCCCGTCGAATTCTTGGGCGACGGATTGTTCTTCCCCCAAGGAAATCTCAGGGGAGTTGCTAAATTGGGTTCCGCCGGAAGGCAGCCCACCGGTTTCTTCGGAAGACATTTTCTCACTAAGTGTTGAGATGACTAAAAACAGATTTCCTCGAACCTACTTCTTCCCGAAGATCTACGAAGGAAAGAAAAACGAAAAGAAAGAGGGAATAAATACCCCACTACGCCAAGGATGAACAACAAGAGGAAGAGAATGCGAGATCTGGAAAGCTAACCTGAGGGCAGCGGCGGAAGATCTGAGGGTTGGCTGGCCCGAGAGCTCGACGGAGTTCATCAAGAAGGCGGTTGACAGCGGGGAACGACGAGGTGGACCCCTGCGCGGTCGTGTGTCCCTGGCTTGAGGAGGAAGGGCGACGGTGCTCAATCGCGACGAAGAGGGCCTAACGCGCTCTGCGAAGCACTCCTGCGGGGTCTCGCCGGAGAACTTGGGCGCGACGGCGAACAACGGCGTGGGGAGCTCGAGCGGCGGAGTGCATAGAAGGCTTGAGAGAAGAAGAAGTGAGAGCGTGGGGAGCGACGAGGAACCGTCGCGCTCTTATATGGAAAGAGAAGGTCGTGGGCCGAAAACCGCCTGGGCCGCACCATTTCACTTCGTGGGCCGCCATGTGCCGCGGAGATACACGCGCCCCCGGAGGTTGCCACACGGGAGGCCACAGGGATCCAGTGCGGCGCATTAACTGCAGGAGTCGAAGGACTTGACGCCTGACACTGGCGCGCCAGGCATAGTGCGCATGTCTCTGACAGGCACAGACTTCGGGATATTCTCGACTTCGTCGAGGCGAGCTTTAAAGACAAAGAAACCGGTGAAAAGAAGCCGGAGATGTTCAATGAAGATTGGTTGGTTAAGAGAATCTGGCCAGGTGCCGGATGAGTTTAAATGGAAACCGGAAGGATTCATCCGGTACGTTTGAAGTGGGAACCTGGCATGGCCCATCGGATAGAATTCGCCGGACCATACCAGCTTCGGGCACTAATGTCGGGGGGATGGCCCCCGGTAGGCCAAGGGTATGGCAAGTTCGCCATAATATGGTAGTGGTAAACCGGATCACAGAGTGATCCAGAGTCTAAAGTTAAGTTCAGCTAACCGGAGTTGGTGCGAATCGGTATCCCCAGAGGGGTATACCGAAGTACCGGCTCTAAGAGTTTGTGTGGCAAAGTATAAAGATACCGGAGCCCAGAAGAAAGGGTACCGGAAAACCGGTACCAGGGGTCACTGTAGCCTGTCGGTACTTTGGTCAAAGATTCCATCAAGGACTAGAGGACAAGGATGAGCGAAACACTTCAGCTTTAAATGAAGCCCTGCGCCAAAGAAAGAAGATGACGTAAAAGATACCGGCGGAGGTCACCACTCCCTGTTTAAAGTCATAACCGGTGCCAGGTGGGCCAAAGTAGCTTTATAAAGTAGCTTAGCTCATCCTAGATTCCATTAGGGTTTCTTGCCTTGTAAGCCACCCTCTCCCCTATATAAGGAGAGGGGGCACACCCCTGCGTGGGACGATTCGATCGAGAGAAAAGTTAGGCTGTTCATAAGCAGATAGAGGGAAACTTGTACTGTACATCTTCTACCTCTGACCAAGGGTCAAGTTAAGGAATACATACCGGTTTCTTTCCATCCCTTTCCTCGTTAACCAAACCCTCACCCGGATCCTCTAGCGCACATTCGGCCCAAACTTAAGTCATCCTATGACATCTGTTGTTACACCACGATGACAGTTTTTAAACGACTATTCACCCCCTCTAGGCGACATCTCGTCCTTTTAATATATTTTCAAATTTATAATGACCCTTCCTTATGTTCCTCAGATGTTCAATGAATCGCTGCATTCAACTTTTTTTTTTGCTTTCACCCTCTTTTTATCGCCAAAACTGTTAAACAATGTACGAAACAAACATATCTCAACTATCCCCCAAGTTGGTGGTCTAACTCCTTGCCTTTTTTAGTGGCTTCATTGCAATGCACATTCATTATGCTAGTGTATTATATGTATATTTAAAATAGATTTTACCCATATATATTAGAAGCCATATATTACTTGAGAATGTAATGATCACCTAATACTAGATTATAATTACTTGTACTAGTGAACCAAGGCATAGCACTATGGCAGCAACATGTTGATACATCCTAGCATGCCCGCGTTTGAGCCTTCGTGCTTGCATTCGCGGTGTCGCACACACAATTAACTCTATCAATCATTAGCATTGGCGATTTCTTATGGCACCCACTTTTAAAATTACTTAAATATGGTTGGATACAAAGGTTTGTCAACGCCTAAACCTCCCACATCCATGAAAATATACACGCCTAAAATTTTAGTATTCCAAAATTCTTATTCTACCCTTCGTCGTGAATAACAAGACAATAGTCATTAGTAAAAGAGGTGCTTTAGTATCTTTCATTTCACTGCTTACACCTTATAGTGCCTAATCGCTTTAAAATTAGCTACTCCAACACTGTGTGTACTACACCGAATCTCCTTCATCGGTGTTCTCATCCACACATTGGATCCTAACTCACCGACATCACTGTCCATCGCACCATCGATGCTGCTCTCATCCACCACACCAAAGCCACCTCATGGACAATGTCGCTCATGTAGAAACAAATACTCCCGCCATCCATAAATAGATATCTTAGATATGATTTACCAATCCATGTCGCTAATAAGTAATTTCAATCTAATCGCGTAAATCTTTCTAATCAGTACGAGATGGAGACAAACTCGAAGGGCGGGGTCCTATCAACCAAGCAATTCACTTTTTCTCGTTGACTTGAATCAACTTACTATTGAAGTGAGGATTGACAAGATGATTCGATTCCAAGATTCCATTCCAATTTATTCCCGACACTTCCTAAGAAAAATCTCGAATTAGATCCAAAATTGACGGGTTAATGTGAGCTTATCCATGAGGTTAGGCGTTCTCCAAATAGGAATCCATTTTCTAACTGGCTTTTTGGATTATACCCTGGATCGGAATATGAAGAAATTATTACTTGATAATTTCCACTAATTTAAAGTCCTCATTATGATTCCTTTTATGGGAAAAAATCTCTAATGTCTTAGATTCTCAATTACTTACCCTTTTATATACTTTAGTGTTTCTAACCCTTCACTAACTTTTGATGGATTCTTCTTATATGTTATAGTAATAACTAGAAAAGTTATAGTAATGGCTATGGGCTCCTATATTCGTCTTTTAAGTATTTCTCTGAAGTCATATATTTTATTCGCTGGGTTCCCATATTCGTTCTCTAGGCTTCTATATTCGTCTTATAGGGTTTCATGTTCATATTCGTCCTCTCGAGTCCTATATTCGTCTTCTAGGGTCTCATATTCGTATTATGAGTCCTCTTCTCGAGCCTTTCTATCTTTCTAATCGAATATTAGGATTCAAAAAATGGCTAGAATTTACTTATAGTGTATATACTCCTCTAGAAGCGCATACAATAATGCGTGACTGCTTTTTTCCGGTGAGAAAGGAAGGAGAAAAGGGATCTTAACAAGCCATGGATATAATATATACATATAGCCTACAGCCGAGTCCACAAAGAAGACGGGGTTCAAATATCGAAGAGCATATTTGTTAGGTTGATCCCTAAGTGCAGAGTTTCATGTGACGAACAACGAAACTCCATTTCTTCAAACACAACCCGTGCCACCGACAAATGTTTGACTTTGACTGTGTTTTTTGGGGCTATCAAGAATCTACTTATACCCAATGATAGAACATTTTGAAAATATGTTCAACGGGGATGGTAGTTTTAAGAAAGGAAAATTTAGACCAGTAGTTTTGAAGATCATCTCGCTAATCGAAAGATGAAGGATGGCTAACACTAGATAGCTAGCACAAGGATCTAATGAATTATGAGTTTAATAGACCACTCTAACACAAAGACCTATATTTCTTGCTCATTATCAGACAATCACTTATTCATGGAAAACCATTTTCTTTCCGCTTAGCCCTACCGGGTATTTTGGTGGTAGGTTCTATAGGAACTGGATGATCCTATTCGGTGAAATCTAAATCACAAGCTTCTGATAAAAACCGAGCCATTCAATATCCTCTATTGCTTCGGCTTCTTGTAAATTCTACTATGTAAATAATACAAGACTTAAGAACTTCCGGGCACCAACTGAACCACCCATCACCATTCAAGACATTTTGTTGCATTTTCAGCAGTTGCATTGAGTTTGGGCTGCATCGCATTTTGCCAAGCAAGGATATACATTATTTCAGGATTCGACTTTGCCATTGCAGTAGTCTCAGTGCATTATCTAGTAATCTCGATTTATCCAAGTGTAAATGGATGACCTAGAAAAAGGTCCATAACACACATCAAGAAAGTTTTGTCTAAAACATCCATACTTTTATGGATGGAGGTAGTACATCTACTGATTAATGGCGTACTAAAATGATGTCTAAGATTTGTCTAAAACATCATTTTATGGACGGAGGTCTACTGATTTATGGGGTGAAATGTTTTCGACAAACTTCAAAAGTCTGTTTTTGGTTAACCGTTGCGTGACGGTGCTTATATGGAAGAAACAATATGATTGGAACGAAAACTCAGCGATTTGTCGCATGTAAAGATACTGTCCGATGTTCGCGTGCGACTTGGATTTGCTGATCCCTTCACTCCACTCCAATTCCAATCCAGTCGGATCGGACGCTCGCCACGCACGCACTCTTTGCGTCCCGCTACCGCTACGCCACCTCAGAAAAACGTACGCCGCCCCCGCCCTCCCTCATTTCACTCTTTCCTTTTCTCCCCTCCCCGCTTCTTCTCCCAGTCCGATCTGCGCCGCCGCGCGCCGCCGCTCCAGCGCCGTTCTCATTCGCTGGAGGCACCCCTGAAATCCTCCTTCTTGTTCTTACTCTTCCTAGCTCAGTTCGCTGCAGCTCTGGCACCTCCACCTCTGGTCCTCTGTATCTGCCCCCGAATCGCGATCTGTCCAGACCCATCTCCTACCATTTAGGTGCCTAATTCAGGTGGATTGGTGATAGCTCTTTGGGTTTGTACCGCGGTGTCAAGGTTAGGCTGGGGGTGTGTAGAGGTTACCCAACAAGATCCCCGCGAGCAATCAGGATATTTATTATCCTCGCCGGCGTTGCAGTTTGGACGGCGACCTCAGTTCTTGTGGGCGTAGGTGGCTGGGGACTAGTGCTTGTTCATGTTTAGCTGACCTTCAGGCTCCTTTGCTTTGGCTTACCGCTAACATTTATGTTGTCTTTGCTGATGCCGGCTAGTTCGTAGGACATGTTCACACCGCATATGAGACCGAGACACATGAGGATAGGGATGATCTAGGTAGAGTTTAGGGATTCTGGGGCCAGTTAGGGATTTGTGTAAGCCGACTGCTTTGTTTTCTTGGCCTGCCGGTACAGCATTCTTGGTCTGGCCATGTCTTGTACGTCCCCAGATCCACCAGACTACTGCTCGGCCGTATCGCCCGAGCTCAAACTGTACCAGGCATTCGTCTTCTCCGTGCCAGTTTTCTTCACATTCGTCTTGCTTCTCTTCTTCTACCTCTTCTACCTGCGGCGCCGCAGAGCCAACTGGCAGTCCTTGCGGATGAGGGCTAATAGTTTGATAAGGGGTGATAACCCTAGGGTAAGTTGCCCTTTTATGTTTCTTCGATGAGTAAGTTCGTTAGTTAATTAGTGCGTTTGGAATCTTACTGTTTTTTTGCCTTTCTTGGACACTTTTGCATTTATAGTTGGAGTGCGGCATTAAGAAGGAGGTGCGCGAAATGCTGCCGGTTGTCGTCTTCAAGGAGAGCTTCTTGATCAGGGAAACACAGTGAGTAATCCACTTCCGACCTTTTCGATGCCGTTAATATAGTTTTATGCTAGACTCTCATCATCTGAGGATAACTTCTCTCAGTTTTTTATGTTTCAGTATGTACTAATCCTTTTCTTATGTGAAGGCCATGAATTTTTTTTTCTAAAAAATAATGTGGTGTATACTGTCCTATTGATTTTTTTCCTTTCACCAGCTTAAGATTTATCTCCTTAATGGATAATCTTGTTCTTAATTAAGGCTGCTAGAGCCTACAGCTCAAGTAGTGGGGTGGGTACATCTTACTGATATACTCCACTAATGAAGGGTTCACGTATTAAATTCTTTCGAAATAAATCATGTGGACATCTCGACACGCGAACTTAGGGTAATAAATATGCATGATATCAAGTGTTGTGAAGGAGATTATGTTGACAAGTCTGCTTTGTTTTTTTTATTAAGGAAGAGAAATATATTTACACGTGTAAACAGTGTGCTATCAAGGGTCACAGGATGCACGGGCCTCTTCTATTGCAATCAATTACAAGTAATTACAGCTAACTACGTATTAAAAGGCTCGCTACTAACATGTACACAATACAACCCATTTGAAGTTTTGAACCCAACATGAGTGCAAGCTTTAGTCCCAAAACCCTGAAAAACGTCTTGCTTGAATCATAAGAAGGTTGGTAGGCAGAAGCCCTCTAATTTTCAACCAATATGGCTATTTCCAGCTGGGGAAGGGTGTATCTGGATTTAGCCCAAGTGTGCCTTGCCAAAAATTGTGCTAGCCAAATTATTTGTTAAGATTTTGCTTGCCCATAAGTTGGCCAACATTGGCAAGAAAAACTAGGGTGTGTTTGGATTACAACCAAAGCACTCCATACCAAAAAGTTGGCAAGGCCACAAGATTTGGTCGCTGTTTGGACTGACGCCGATATATTGGCCCGCCAAAGTGCGCCTGAGCCCGCCCATGTAATTTTCGCCCACTCGAGGGTGAGCTGAAAAACTTCGCCAAAAAATTGGCAGCCCGCCCGCTTCTCCGTGGTAGGTCCCATGTAATTAGTGCTAGTACTCGGTACAGGCCAACAGAGTGCAGCGAGCAATCCACCGTTCTGCTAATATCCGAGACATATTTTATCTGTAGGTTTTCCACGTAATATTTCGTTGGCTGATGGCTCATTTAACTAGCAAATGTGAAGAGCAACTAGCAACTGCGGTAGTCACTTGATTCTTTTGGCTCAATATTTTTTTCCTTCTTGACTCCATTCTTAAAAAACATTTCATTAACATTTGTTCTGTTTGATTTGGAATAAAATCAATCACTTGTCAATTTAAGTTGTCAATGTATGCCAAGTCAGTTTGGTTGCAAACCAAACGGAGGCACTATTCTACCAAAATATTTGAAGAGCAGTGGCTATTAATCCAAACAACAACACCTTACCAAAATTTGGTAAGTCTAGCAGGGGCACAAATTTGTTTTCGTAGGGCTAGCAGGGGCACAAACCAAACACACCCCTAGTGTCAGCAAAGGAGCATTAGCATACCAAATTATTGGCCATCCTCCAAATAAGAAACAAACTTTTGGCCATGACCAAAATGTCTGTAGGGTAGCTTTCGGCCAGAATCCAAACAACCCTAAATCTCTAGAAATAATATACATGTTTGTTTCAAATCCGAGGAGATGGCAGGAAGAAGAAAGCATTGAAATATTGAACACAAAATCACCTACATGTTTCCTATCAGATATTTCTGGATATTATGTATAAACGAGTCCTGTTCCAGGTTAATGTGCGTGGATGATTTTACATAGGTGTGCACCTGCATGAATGTATCATAATACTTGTGGGTCTCTCTCACCACTACAATTTTAGCTTGTTGATTTCATGGTGTTTTAAAAGCTTATTTTATCATCTTGAACTTATATGAAGTACAATAGTAAAATATACTTGCGGTAAGGCATAGCATAAATGCCTTCCCTGACATTTCCATATTTGGCATGTGATTTTTAGATGGTATTCTCCATCACTAGCTCTTGCTGCAACTATGTGTTTGCCATCTATTCTTGATATTGGTTACATTTCGCTGAACAACTCCTCATTCTTGCCAGATGCTCAGTCTGCTTAGCAGACTATCAAGCAGAAGAGCGGCTTCAGAGGATACCTCCATGTGGTCATACCTTCCACATTGATTGCATCGATCACTGGCTCTCTAAGAACACTACATGCCCCCTTTGTCGAGTATCTCTCCTTCCAGCCCCCAAAACTGCGAGCGTCGAGCCAGCTGATCTGGAAGCACAAACTGTCGAGGAGGACTCCTTGAATGTGCAGCATCAGGCAGGCCTCAATGATGAAGACACACAACAGGAGGATCAGGCAGTGGAACAGAGTAGTGAGGGCTTGACACAGCAGGGTGAAGAACAGCGGAGTATCATGCAGGATGCATCAGTCACTGTAGTCGTCGAGCCTCAAGCATTAGAAACCGAAGGGTCTCCAAGTGCTACCTGCCTGCCTTGTAAGCTGAAGAAATAGGGCTTATGTCGGTACTGTTTTGTGTTGTATTTGTAGCTTCTTTTAGAAGGACTAATAAGAGGCGCATGGAAGATATATACACCAACGATATACTGATTCTAGAGAGGGTAAATGCTCTTGTAGCTGATGGAATTTCCTGGAGACTGAGAAATACTGATGTACTATGTTGTAGAACCACAGAAGGCATAAAAAAATGGAACCTGCAACCTCTCTTTTCTTCAGCTGTGTCGTCCATTAGAAGTGCAGTAAAAATATAGGATGTGACTATTTCTCGGTCGATTGAGAAGTAATTTTGTTCTCAGTTAGATGATGTCATCAAATTTTAATTACAACTTAGACTCCAACTCATGATTAGCACGAATCACGATGCAAATTAAATGGTGTAAAATTTAACTAAGCATGAAGTCAGAGCTAGCTGAGAACTAGCAAATTCCAAAAATATATGTATATATCTTCATAATCCTGGTCTTGAATTTCGTCCATGAGAAGTGTACTAAAAGTACTTATATGTGCCGTCATAATTTAGTCTTCTTTGAAATATCTGTCTTTAATTGGGTCATGACCATTACCACAAATATAGTGATGCAAAGACCCGCTAAACACACAACCCAACAGAAGCGACCAACCACCACAACAGCAACATCTAACCAGCAACCGCACGCCAGCGTACCATCACCATTCTTTGATTCCGGCCAGGACAGCACTAGCACGGTCAGGAACAATCATTCCGACAGATAAACCTGCTTTTGGATCGGAGATCAGTAGATCATCATCAAGGCACATGGCTGATCCATATAGCTAAAGCACAAAAAGGCCTCCACCACATGGCTACATGCTACTCCACTAGCACAAGAAATAAGAAAGAATCGGTATCACAATGATGAGAAAGAGCATCAGCAAAAGCAAGGCATTAGTCTGGTTCAGTCATATATACACAAATACACATGTTTGAGCAAGAAAGCACAAAGCACTAACAGCGATATGTTCGAGCTTCCAAAAGCACAGCACCAACCACCACTCACCCAACCCAAGCACGGCAGCACACCGGACAAGGAAAAAAGAAGAGGATGTTGCTGCTGGAATAAACACAACACTTTGCACGTTAAGGAACATGATGATGCCGATATGTACTACTACTTGACAATCATGGTAAATACTCCTATTTACTGGGCCTCGCAGATCTTTTTACCAGTCCTCTTCACCCAACCAAAACGAGTACTGGACACGAATGACATGGGCTAGTACCGAATGTGCAGCAAAGGAAAACATGGATGGAAGATGTCACATGGAATGGCTGCAGTGCTGATTGCCTGATTCCCAGCCAATCCTGGCTGGCAAGGGACCTCACTGATCCAGCAACGGGCATGATCCACAAACCAAGGTAGATGTGGATGACGTCTTCTGGGTCCACGAAGCAACCAACCGATAACTCTTAACAGTCTCAAGGATCATGGGCATTGGCCCCCCATGAGCGACATCCGAAAACAAGAGAGGAAAAAGATAGGGCTGTGTTAGCATTCAGCAGTCCTTGTTATCGGCAACTTGGGAATTGTTCTCGAAGTCACTTTGCGGCAAGTCAGATTCGGACGATGGTTTGCTCGGGCTTGGCTTGATGGTGTCACCAATGACCGGCAGCTTAACCTTGGGAGTCAGATGCTTGGCCTCCTCATAGGAGTAAATGTATACCCTTTTTACCATGCTGCAGAACTCACTGCAATAGCACATGCCAAAAATGTGAGCAGTTAGGACAAGACTTCAAAACATAGCTAATAGCAAATCAATGCAAGGGTACATACTTCCAAGGGTCGTCCCCAACCAGCATCATATCATCTTCATCATCTGTGTAAACAAGCTTCCATTTCTTGAGGCTGGCAGAGAGCTCTCCGTGGATATCAAACATCTCTTCTAGTTTGCGGTGAAGATCTTCATATCCACGTAGCCTTGTCAAGTCCACTGCCCTTCCAACTGCCATTCCTTCCATAATTACCTGCAGGATGAACAGTATTTAGTTGCACCGCCATTTACCATAGGGCTTGAACATCGACCAAAAATGATAATATAATAATCCATTCTCACCTTCGTGCAGCTCCTCACTTGCCTGCTCTGAGTCTCATAAGGTGAATGGTCACTGCTTGCTGCTGGAGCGTCGGATTTGTTGACATGGGATGGTTGTGAGAGCTGATCGGACTCGACGTCTACTGATGCAGCTGGTTGTTCTTGACAAACACCAGAAACAGCTACCACTGGTGATGTTGCTTCCACAGCAGAGCTTATCTCAATTCCAAATAATCTACAGCCAGCAGTAGTAGGCTCTTGCTTCCTTGCAGATGGAACTTTGTTGATGCTAGCATAGAAGGAGTCGACTCTTGTGTCCCGCATTGGCCAATAAAAATGACTATTAGTTAGATTGGACGGCTCATTCTTTGTATTGAATCCAACATTCAGTGACGACGAGAAGATTGAATTTGGGCTCGACGGATATAATTCTTGAGTACGCTGTAGTCCAGAAAATGAGAATGTTTGTGCAGACTCAGACGGGGATTTCCACAAACCTAAGATAAAAAGAAGGAAGAGGTTAGATATGCAAGGCAACCAATATCTCAAATATTGCAATGCAAAATGATACGGCTTCTCGTTCTACAGAGTATTAATGCCATGGGGCAGAAGATAACCATTAGCAAGGGCTTAGAATATACATACCAAAAGCTGGAGGTTGTTCTGGAGCAATTGAATGTGAAGCAGGAGGTCGTGCACGTTTATTTCTTGCAGGAGGCTGAGGTGGCTGTAGGTTGGTTGCAACAAGTGGTTCCAGTTCCCATGGTGAAACTCTATCTGGACGGGGAATAGCAGAAGGCTCGTCCCATTGGACCTGTCAAAGGTGGGCATATGGATTGAGATCTTTTATAATGGATGAGAACATGACAATATAACTGTAACTCTGTTGCAACATATGCTAAAGAAATCAGTGTCAGGTGCAAATGAAAATTAAATTCTGCCACAAAATCCAAAAAATCTTGAGCACCTTCAGTGATCTCCAGTCAGAATCTGCCCATGGAGATGTTGACATGCTCCCCAGACCAACAATTGTCCCACTGAACCTGTAATCCACGAACAAAACATTTGTCACATGTGTCTCCTCAATCGAGTCAATGAAACCTCCTGGAAAATATATAATTACCTTCTTTCAGGAGCTTCATCACCCTCAAATCTCATCTTAAATCTCATTCCGACAGACATCTTGTTATTCTTAGCTTCAAGGTACTTGTTGACACTTACGACGAACTCAGATCGACTTGTTCTGAAAACCAAATTAGACGAGTAACGTAAATTTTGCTGCAAATTTTACAATGAGCACATTTGACATTGTAGCAAGAAAACTGTGTGTTGCCGCAGATTTAAAAAAAAAAACACTGCATTTTTACAAGATTAAGTACTTCACTGAATTGAGGTGCTGATCGGTGCATCCATCAAATTCATGGTTGCCTTGGAAAACAGAATTAACTGTCAGGTGCGCAATCCGATCACCAAGGCAAACAGGCAATCATCACCAATAGGTTTGTTTATATGAGTAAAGATAACAGAACATAATTACAGATTTGTTTTCTCTCTCTCCTTGTTTTTGTTTCCTTATGTTTCCGTTGGGTTTCATATCTAGCCTACACCAACTTGGTTGGGAAAAAAAAGCTTTGATGTTGCTGTTGCTGTACAGAAACAGGGCATGATATGGGGGCAGGGAGCGTTCACAACAAGGATACATTGAGCAATGTTAGTGGTTACATAACGTGCTATATGGAGAGTCAGGTGAAAAAGGAAAAGACACCCAACTTGTAAAGGTGAGCAGATGGACAGGAATCAAAGGGGTCGCCACAAGAAAATTGATACCACACATTTTTTATAATAATGTAAACAATAGCATTAGTAAATGCCAAAGATACAGATAGCGTTGCACAACAGATGATATGGACCAAAAAGGATCGAACCTGGGTTTGTAAAAAACGGAAAAGAGTGTTCCGGTGGAGATGGCATGGGACGCAGTTGCCAGGACTCCAAGGTGCATGCTGTGGCTTGATATTACTGACGATGGCATGTTGTTTAGTTGCCGCATCAGCCTCCTTACACCGACTCGTAGATCCCCATTCTCACCTCTGTTAGATGACCAATAGTTAGCAGAAGTAATCAAAATAGAAACTTCATCCAGAACTCAGCAGATACAGGATAAAGATACAAATGCATTTGACTTCATTGTGCAAATGCTACTGCATGTATACCTCAAAAAGATAAATGCGTCACCAGCGACCAATCTTTTCAAGCTAACAAACACACTCCAGCCAGTTGTAAGCAGATGCCTTCGAGGTTGTCCTGGGATAAACAATATAAATAAAACCGTATATCACCACGGACAGTACCACTACATGTCAATATGCCATCTTAGGAAACGTTTCTGTGCAGACTAGGAAGGCTAAATTCAACTGAAAAGAAACAGTGAACCAAAGCTGCAGGAATTATATAGTAGTACTAAAAAACTGTAACAATTTTAAGTAGCATGGTAAGATGAACTCACCTCGGAAGATGTGACGGAAATGCCATTCATTTGCATGGAGATCTTTCGCCACCAGTTCTTGCCATGGCGGATTCTGAGTCATATCCTACAGAACCATACCACGTACAGCAGATGTTGATCATTACAAAATATTCAACATGGTTGTGTATAAGCACGTGCTGTTATAGAATGCTCTTGATGCTAACCAGTGGGGGCAAACATTCTTCAGCATGCCTCCTAAGAACCGAGAATCCACCATGAGTGCTTGTATCTGAAGCAGTCAAAGTCTTGCAGAAAGAATGAGCATTGCACTTTTCAGGTTCATGTGGCTCGGGATCAGCGCTGGTGGGTTCAGTTTGCTAATCAAGCAAAATTGAAAGAGAAACAGATCAGCTCATATACTTTTTAAAGTGATCTTCTAATAGATTTAGAGAAGTCATCACTGTAAACAAAAGAGAAGACAATGTGGGAAAAAAAAGTGAAGTTGCAGAAATAAATAAAGCTGGCAAGCAGAAGAGGTAGCCAAGAGCCAGAAGGGAGCTATCTATATAAGAAAGCCTACTCACATCGGCCTCTGGTTGCAGCATAATCTGAGCATAAACTTCATCCGAATCAGTTTCAGCCTGCACTCCATTGGAAAGCCGGTGAGTAAAAGTACAGGGTCTCAGCGTCATAGATGATGCTATTACTAGACAGTTCAATGTATAAGGAGACTAAACACCAGACTAAGCATGAAGAAAAAAATGCTTACCCTAAGTTCTACATTGACCACCTTGCACAGGATCTTAGATGGCAGATTAAACAGAGGCATGTGCTGGTCAAGCTGTTGATCTGTAGACGCCTCGAGCTGGGAAGAAAACATTTAATGATCAGTTCAAAGACAATTAAGAATTTAAGATAGATTATTTTCAGCAGAAGCAAAACCATACTGCCATTTTACCACAGGGAGAAAGCTACATTCTACATTGAAGTGGTGTTCGTGTTGAGCAGCAAACTCATTAGTTATGGGGCATCAAGAAGAGCAAACACCCATGTATGGCAAGATATACCTGTTCCATATGACCCTGAGGAAAGTAGTAAACCCGCTCGCCTTGGCGAGGCACGGTGACCAATGGCCCGGCACAAGCATGCCATAGCTCCCTGTACAACGCATCGCCAGAACTCCCTACACAGAGGCATTTGGTTTCGTTAAAAGCAAGTTCATCATGAAAGCAAGGCGCACAAATCAAAGGAACCCCTGACCTTAATAATTTCGAAGAAGCAAATAAATCGTAACCCGCCTAGTATCATGAGTTAACTTTAGGACGCGAGTAATTCTCGGTCGATCTAGAACCAACTTAGTTATCGACCACACAATTTCATGTGTAATTCATGCGTAACTGTGAAGAAAAAAAAGATGTGCAATTGTAATTTCGACGAATCGCAATGCAAATCTAGCGGTTCTAGAGTCGGTATAGAACTAACTTAATTCTCGGTTGATCTAGAACTAGCGAAAGGGTTAACCTCAACCCGTAGTATCACTTACTACCTAAACAGGCGCTGCATGCATGGATCCACCACTTACCTGACGTTTGTGGAGCACCAATTGCCAAGCTAGCCATGAGAATTCTAGAGCAAAACATACAGTAATTCGAGAAATGAAACCGAATTTGAGGCCCCTAACTGCGTATCCGTTTCCCCATTTGGCAGATCGGGACTCGCACGCAAGCATCCAAAAAGAAGCGGATAATGTATCGGGCGGATGTGTGAAAACTGGGAATTCTGTCCCAGGCCCGACAAAAACAGCAAACCTAAACAGCAACTTAGTGCTAGTAGTAAAAGCCGCTTTGCGGTTTGCGCTGGAGCAATGCGTGCCGAGTCATCTCGGATTGCAGGCAATTTGACCGCTTCTCGTCCTCGCAAGTCACGAGCGAGTCGAGTCAGTCAACCGGCCGAGTCCGCGTCTCTGCTCCCTTTGGCGTCCACCCAGAAGCCACCACTACTCGCGCCAGGAGCTCGTTACTCGCCGCGCGCGCAGAAGCTCAATTCAAGGAGAGAGAGAGAGAGAGAGAGAGAAAACAGGCGAGGGAAGAGCGAGCGAGGCGAAGGAGCCGAACCTGGGCCGCCCGGGGCGCCGCAATTCGCCATGCTCGCCGCCGAGCGCAGATGAGCGCCGGGCGAAATTCAGGCGCTGGAAGACCGATCCGCTGGCTCACCCCATGCCGAGCTCCGCCAGATCTAGCGGCGCGGCAGCGCGAGGGCGTCAGTGAGGGCCGCGGGAGAGGCGTAATTCGGAGGAGGCGAGGCCGGGAGCCGCGAGATCTCACCAGCGGAGGAGAGGACGGGCAGTGCGCCGGCGACGTCGCTGCTCGGTTTGGCGGGGCTGGGGCTCCCGCGCGCGGCGAGGCTGAGGGTCGGTGGTCGGAGCTCGCGTGGGTAGCAGCAGCGGAGGCGGTCGGGGAAGTGGGCTGCGGTGGTCTGGCGCGGTGTGCGGTGGTTTTTTACTGGTAGCGAACAGCGCGGCAGCGGGGTGCAGCAGCAGCAAGGTTGGGGTGGTGGGTGGGTTGGTGCTGGTTCTTTATTTTGTTGTGTTTCTCAATATGGGAGGAAAATGTGCGGGATTTCGGGGGGAAAGCCCGTGACTCCACGGTAACGCCTCTTTACGTGCCTGCTAACACCGTACGGCCGCGTGGCGCCTGCCGAGCGGCGTGCGTTGCTATGCTTACGCACCATGTGTACACAGGGCATATTAACTTCATATTATATAGGAATTCATCAAATGTTTACCGTTATAAAGATGCAATCATGTTTTGACTAGTCATAAATTCAATAACATAAGTTATTATGCTACACAAAGAATTATCATTGTGTCCATCTTGATTTTTTTTACATTACTGCATCTTTATAATTGTAACAAAAAATAGTGTACGACAATTTCTGATAAAGTTTCATGCTTAAAAGTCAAATACATTTCGGACTAAATGGAGTAACAACAAGGGATTTTTTGCAGGGCGTAACAGCAGAAGCGATTGATTTTTCATCTACAAAGAACAACCCATCAAGAGTGACGGATCCATGAACAAGGTGTGTGGTTAGTTGATGCCCCAACTTTTTATTGCACAACACCTTAATACATGTTGTAAGAAGACAACAATTTGAGTAAATTTGTACATTAGTACATGTGTGGCCCCATAAGTTTTTACTGCACAACCCCTTAATACATGTTGTAAGAAGACAACAATTTGAGTAAATTTGTACATTAATACTTGTCTAATCCTACAGAGTAAATCTTACCGTAGAGAGTTCATACACTATTGGGATAATACTGGTTGGTCTTAGCCTCTTAGGCCATCAAATGATTCGCAACCTGAAATTTTGGCGAGAAATTTGTTTGCCTATCAATCAAAAAGGGACATTGTCATGTAGAACTTTTTTTAAAAACAAATCCAGTTACTTGCTCCTTACCAAATTAGTTGTCTCGGATTTGTTTGGTTCGCATTTATCTATACATTAAAATACGACTAGACATTTAGCCGTTGAGATAGGCCCATTTGGCTGTCGGAGTAACCTATGCCGATGGTAGCCATCGGTATCTCACGGCATTGGCTCAGATGATTTTTTTGTCGGCATAGCATCAGGCTGGCCATCAGCATCGAAAAAGGCGATATCTTAGAGGTTGACGGCCGTTTGTCAGTTTAATTTTTTTTAAAAAAATATATTTTTTTGAATTGTTTGACAATTTAATCTCTAAGCATGCTTAATCTCAGGTCAAATTACTTATTACTCATAGTCAAACTTTCCACTCGGTCACCTATCCTGACACTACTCTAGCGCCGGCCCAAGCACGCTTAACTTTTAAGTTCTATCGTAAGGAGCTTCCAAGTAAATACTTAGACCTTAGTGATTATAGGATCAAATAAATCCTATTAACCTATGGATGTCACAATTCTTTATTATTTGAATACCAAAAAATTATTTGACTAAACATCAATGAATAAGTAATAATAATCTTGAATTCAAATAATAATAAAATGAATTTTACTTTTTTGCATTAAAATCTAAAACCTGAAAAAGCTCCTATTTTTTTAAATTTTGAGGAATCTAAAAAATATATAAACCATCGCAGGCCATTGAAAATGGATGTAAATTTTCAGATACATCTTCGTATAAAAAACTTTTTCATCGTAGGTCGGATGCAATCTGAAAAAACGTTTAACTAAAACATGACACCATTTTGCAAAAAAGTCAAAATTCATGTTTGTTAATTTTTCTAACAACTAGAAGACATAACACATGGCCATCTCGAAGGATTTAAAATTTAAAATTTTATTAGTTTTATTTTTATTTTTTCTAAACTGAAAAGACGGTCCACTATGTGTGCGTTGGGGAAACAAATTCAAAAAAAATGAGAACTAGGTCGATGGCCAAGCTGTTGGCATAGGTGTGATGTCGTCACTTTGCCATGCCGACTAGGACTTCCGGGGCCATGCGTCGCCTTCTACGTCGACGGCATTTCTACACCGATGGCCAGGAGGATGCTGCGTTGATAGCCTGGGCTACGCCCACGGCTGCCGTCGGCCCAGCATGTCAAACGCCGACGACTTACCTGTGCCGGCAGCCGTGTTGCTGGGTTGCCCTTCTTGGGGCCTCCGTCGATGGTCCCTACTAAAAGCCGTCAGCGTAGGTAACGGGCGTCGACACCTTGACCGTTTCGTGTAGTGATACATGCAAATCTATATAAATATGAGACAACTACCTTAGAATGGAGGGAGTACGAAAAACAAATGTATGATGAATTTTGACCAACATGTAAACATGCATTTACGAACAACATAAGAAGTCGTTTGATATCCATCATTTCGGCCTGGAATCCTGGAATTCATTTTGGAATTCCATATGTGGGCTGTTTGGTTGCCCGGCGTCATTTCATTTAAGAAATCCAGCAAATGACGTCATGGGTAAACATGATTCCGAGCTGAGACCTGTCATTTGCGTTTCTCTATGGAAGCCATTTACAAATTCAATATTGAATTCTGCTGTCATGTGCAATTCCTGTGGCAACCAAACAAGTGTCCATTTCTGAAATTACAATGTAAATGAAATGAATACATGTCAAATGCTACAAACGAAATGAAAGCCTGGCTTCCAAACGACTTCTAAGTTATATAGTCCTCGGTCTAAAAATAGACATCTCACTTTTATCTAGATCATAATTTTAGTTAGAGATACATTCATAGCTAGATAAAGTTGAGATATACGAGGTCCCACCTATTTTTGTGTGTGTTAAAACGCAGGCTCGTCTGAAGGAAACAAAACGCTCCAAACTCCATGAGTGACAGTAATTACAGTCATGGAAACCGACGGATATTTTTGCTCCGCACACACACCATCCGTGCCTGTATAGGAGGCTCATGGCGCTCCGGCCCCGCTCGGCGTGAGCCCGGCCAGGCACGGTACGGCACGCTCTCTCCCTCCGGGTTTAGCTAAGAAGCTGTGGATCCTCTGCGCGCGGCGTCATCGTACTTTGCCCAATTCGGCTTCTTCCCGAAGCTCGTATCGTACAACATCCGTGCCCGTATTGGCGCTCCGGCCCCGTTGGGCGGCCCCAACAACAGGAACACGCCCCACTTATGGCAGAAGCGCCACGTTCACCGCTCACGGAGCAAAGACTCTTTGTTGCGAGGAAAAGAGAGCAAGGACTCCGTCTAGTCCGTTCCATGCCCGGCGGTCGGGCTGGCCCCGCGCGCCAGCGTCAGGCACACTGGAACAGGAATCTTCGCTGGCATGCGTGCGTCGCGTGAGCCCGGCCAGGCACGGTACGGCACGCTCTCTCCCTCCGGGTTTAGCTAAGAAGCTGCGGATCCTCTGCGCGCGGCATCATCGTACTTTGCCCAATTCGGCTTCTTCCCGAAGCTCGTATCGTACAACATCCGTGCCCGTATTGGCGCTCCGGCCCGCTGGGCGGACCCAACAACAAGCAACACGCCCCACTTGTGGCAGCAGCGCCACGTTCACCGCTCACGGAGCAAAGACTCTTTGTTGCGAGGAAAAGAGAGCAAGGACTCCGTCTAGTCCGTTCCATGCCCGGCGGTCGGGCTGGCCCCGCGCGCCAGCGTCAGGCACACTGGAACGAGAATCTTCGTTGGCGTGCGTGCGTCGCGTGAGCCCGGCCAGGCACGGTACGGCACACTCTCTCCCTCCGGGTTTAGCTAAGAAGCTGCGGATCCTCTGTGCACGGCATCATCGTACTTTGCCCAATTCGGCTTCTTCCCGAAGCTCGTATCGTACAGCATCCGTGCCCGTATTGGCGCTCCGGCCCCGCTGGGCGGACCCAACAACAGCAACACGCCCCACTTGTGGCAGCAGCGCCACGTTCACCGCTCACGGAGCAAAGACTCTTTGTTGCGAGGAAAAGAGAGCAAGGACTCCATCTAGTCCGTTCCATGCCCGGCGGTCGGGCTGGCCCCGCGCGCCGGCGTCGAGCACACCGGAACGGGAATCTTCGCCGGCGTGCGTGCGTCGCGTGAGCACGGCCGAGGCACGGTACGGCACGCTCTCTCCCTCCGGGTTTAGCTAAGAAGCTGCGGATCCTTCGCGCGCGGCGTCATCGTACTTTGCCCAGCTCGGCTTCTTCCCGAAGCTCGTATCGTACAGCATCCGTGCCCGTATTGGCGCTCCGGCCCGCGCGGGCGGACCCAACAACAGAGCAACACGCCCCACTTGTGGCGGCAGCGCCACGTTCACCGCTCACGGAGCAAAAACTCTTTGTTGCGAGGAAAAGAGAGCAAGGACTCCGTCCGGTCCGTTCCATGCCCGGCGGTCGGGCTGGCCCCCGCGCGCCGGCCGGGCACACTGGAACGGGAATCCTCGCTGGCATGCGTGCGTCGCGTGAGCCCGGCCAGGCACGGTACGGCACACTCTCTTCCTCTGGGTTTAGCTAAGAAGTTGTGGATCCTCTGCGCGCGGCGTCATCGTACTTTACCCAATTTGGCTTCTTCCTGAAGCTCGTATCGTACATCATCCGTGCCCGTATTGGCGCTCCGGCCCCGCTGGGCGGACCCAACAACAGCAACACGCCCCACTTGTGGCAGCAGCGCCACGTTAACCGCTCACGGAGCAAAGACTCTTTGTTGCGAGGGAAAGAGAGCAAGGACTCCGTCTAGTCCGTTCCATGCCCGGTGGTCGGGCTGGCCCCGCGCGCCAGCGTCAGGCACACTGGAACGGGAATCTTCGCTGGCGTGCGTGCGTCGCATGAGCACGGCCAGGCACGGTACGACACGCTCTCTCCCTCCAGGTTTAGCTAAGAAGCTGTGAATCCTCTGCGCGCGGCGTCATCGTACTTTGCCCACCCGGCTTCTTCCCGAAGCTCGTATCGTACGACATCCGTGCCCGTATTGGCGCTCCGGCCCGCTGGGCGGACCCAACAACAGCAACACGCCCCACTTGTGGCAGCAGCGCCATGTTCACCGCTCACGGAGCAAAGACTCTTTGTTGCGAGGAAAAGAGAGCAAGGACTCCGTCCAGTCCGTTCCATGCCCGGCGGTCGAGCTGGCCCCGCGCGCGAGTGTCAGGCACACTGGAACGGGAATCTTCGCTGGCGTGTGTGCATCGCGTGAGCCCGGCCAGGCACGGTACGGCACGCTCTCTCCCTCCGGGTTTAGCTAAGAAGCTGTGAATCCTCTGCGCGGCGTCGTCGTACTTTGCCCAATTCGGCTTCTTCCCTAAGCTCGCATCGTACAACATCCGTACCCGTATTGGCGCTCCGGCCCCACCGGGCGGACCCAACAAAAGCAACACGCCCCCACTTGTGGCAGCAGCGCCACATTCACCGCTCACGGAGCAAAGACTCTTTGTTGCGAGGAAAAGAGAGCAAGGACTCCGTCCAGTCCGTTCCATGCCCGGCGGTCGGGCTGTCCCCGCGCGCCAGCGTCAGGCACACTGGAACGGGAATCTTCGCTGGCGTGCGTGCATCGCGTGAGCCCGGCCAGGCACGGTACGGCACGCTCTCTCCATACTGGTTTAGCTAAGAAGCTGCGGATCCTCTACGCGCGGCGTCATCGTACTTTGCCCAATTCGGCTTCTTCCCGAAGCTCGTATCGTACAACATTCGTGCCCGTATTGGCGCTCCGGCCCGCCGGGCGGACCCAACAAAAGCAACACGCCCCACTCTGTGGCAGCAGCGCCACGTTCACCGCTCACGGAGCAAAGACTCTTTGTTGCGAGGAAAAGAGAGCAAGGAATCCGTCCAGTCCGTTCCATGCCCGGCGGTCGGGCTGGCCCCGCGCGCCAGCGTCAGGCACACTGGAACGGGAATCTTCACTGGCGTGCGTGCGTCGCGTGAGCCCGGCCACGCACGGTATGACACGCTCTCTCCCTCCGGGTTTAGCTAAGAAGCTGCGGACCCTCTGCGCGCGGCGTCATCGTACTTTGCCCAATTCGGCTTCTTCCCGAAGCTCGTATCGTACAACATCCGTGCCCGTATTGGCACTCCGGCCTCGCTGGGCGGACCCAACAACAGCAACACGCCCCACTTGTGGCAGCAGCGCCACGTTCACCGCTCACGAAGCAAAGACTCTTTGTTGCGAGGAAAAGAGAGCAAGGACTCTGTCCAGTCCGTTCCATGCCCGGCGGTCGGGCTGGCCCCGCGCACTAGCGTCAGGCACACTGGAACGGGAATCTTCGCTGGCGTGTGTGTGTCTGATACATCTCCGACGTATCGATAATTTTTTATGTTCCATGCCACATTATTGATGATATCTACATGTTATATGCACATTTTATGTCATATTTATGCGTTTTCTGGAACTAACCTATTGACGAGATGCCGAAAGGCCGCTTCGTTGTTCTGTCTGTTTTTGGTTTCAGAAATTCTAGTAACGAAATATTCTCGGAATTGGACGAAATCAACGCCCAGGTTCCTATTTTGCCCGGAAGCATCCAGAACACCCGAGAGTTGCTAGAGGGGGGCCACACAGGCCCCAGATGATAGGCCGGCGCGGCCCAGGCCCTGGCCACGCCGCCTTATGGTGTCGTCGCCCCTTCGACCTTCTGACGCCGCCTCTTCGCCTATATAAAGGTCCCAGACCTAAAACACAAGAAAAAAAAAGCCACGGTACGAGAAACCTTCCAGAGCCGCCGCCATCGCGAAGCCAAGATCTGGGGGACAGGAGTCTCTGTTCCGGCACGCCGCCGGGACGGGGAAGTGCCCCCGGAAGGCCGGAAGGCTTCTCCATCGACACCGCTGCCATCTCCACCGCCATCTTCATCACCGCTGCTGTCTCCCATGAGGAGGGAGTAGTTCTCCATCGAGGCTCGGGGCTGTACCGGTAGCTATGTGGTTAATCTCTCTCCTATGTACTTCAATACAATGATCTCATGAGCTGCCTTACATGATTGAGATTCATATGAGTTTTGTATCACAATTCATCTATGTGCTACTCTAGTGATGTTATTAAAGTAGTTTTATTCCTCCTGCATGGTGTAAAGGTGACTAGTGTGTGCACCGTGTGGTTCTTGTCGTAGGCTATGATCATGATCTCTTGTAGATTGTGGAGTTAATTATCATTATGATAGTATTGATGTGATCTATTCCTCCTTCATAGTGTAATGTGGACAGTGTGTGCGCTATGTTAGTACTTGGTTTAGTTGTGTTGATCTGTCATGCACTCTAAGGTTATTTAAATATGAACATTGAATATTGTGGAGCTTGTTAACTCCGGCATTGAGGGTTCGTGTAATCCTACACAATTAGTGGTGTTCATCATCCAACAAGAGAGTGTAGAGTATGCATTTATCTATTCTGTTATGTGATCAAAGTTGAGAGTGTCCACTAGTGAAAGTCTAATCCCTAGGCCTTGTTCCTAAATACTGCTATCGCTGCTTGTTTACTGTTTTACTGCGTTACTACTGTTGCATTACTACTGCTCATACTTATTCATACCACCTGTATTTCACTATCTCTTCGCCGAACTAGTGCACCTATTAGGTGTGTTGGGGACACAAGAGACTTCTTGCTTTGTTGTTGCAGGGTTGCATGAGAGGGATATCTTTGACCTCTTCCTCCCTGAGTTCGATAAACCTTGGGTGATCCACTTAAGGGAAACTTGTTGTCTGTTCTACAAACCTCTCGCTCTTGGAGGCCCAACACTGTCTACAAGAATAGAAGCTCCTGTAGACATCAAGCTATTTTCCGGCGCCGTTGTCGGGAGGAAAGGTAAAAGGTACTCACACTCCGGATCTCGGCTACTAAGCTATTTTCGCCGTTGTAAGTACTCGAAGCTATTTCCTTTAGATCCTGCAATTGCATCTTTTTGTTTCTTGTTTACACTAGTTAGGCATAATGGACAACAATGAGCTTCTTATTCTATTTCCCGATTTAAGACATGGATGGTTTGATGCGAAAATTAAAAAACCTATGGAATCTTATTTGCATGCTGGTAGTATTAGTATGAACGCTTTGAATACCATTGTTGCTAATGATATGGAAAATTCTAAGCTTGGGGAAGCTGGCTTTGGTAAGCATGATATTTTTAGTCCCCCAAGCATTGAGGAGAAAATTTTCTTTGATGATACTTTGCCTCCTATTTATGATGATTATAATGATAGTGGTCTTTTGGTGCCACTTACTATGGAGAGTAAATTTTGTTGTGATTATACTATGCCTCCTACACTTGATGAGAATAATAATGATAGCTACTTTGTTGAATTTGCTCCCACTACAACTAATAAAATTGATTATGCTTATGTGGAGAGTAATAATTTTATGCATGAGACTCATGATAAGAATGTTTCATTTGATAGTTATATTGTTGAGTTTGCTCATGATGCTACTTAAAGTTATTATGAGAGAGGAAAATATGGTTGTAGAATTTTTCATGTTACTAAAACGCCTCTCTATGTGCTGAAATTTTTGAAGCTACACTTGTTTTATCTTCCTATGCTTGTTACTTTGCTCTTCATGAACTTGTTTATTTACAAGACTCTTATGCATAGGAAGCATGTTAGACTTAAATGTGTTTTGAATTTGCCTCTTGATGCTCTCTTTTGCTTCAAATACTATTTCTTGCGAGTGCATCATTAAAACTGTTGAGCCCATCTTAATGGCTATAAAGAAAGAACTTATTGGGAGATAACCCATGTGTTATTTTGCTACAGTACTTTGTTTTATATTTGTGTCTTGGAAGTTGTTTACTACTGTAGCAACCTCTCCTTATCTTAGTTTTGTGTTTTGTTGTGCCAAGTAAAGTCGTTGATAGAAAGGTTGATACTAGATTTGGATTACTGCGCAGAAACAGATTTCTTTGCTGTCACGAATCTGGGAAAAATTCTCTGTAGGTAACTCAGAAAATTATGCCAATTTACGTGAGTGATCCTCAGATATGTACGCAACTTTCATTCAATTTGAGCATTTTCATTTGAGCAAGTCTGGTGCCCTTTTAAAATTCGTCTTTACGGATCGTTCTGTTTTGACAGATTCTGCCTTTTATTTCGCATTGCTTCTTTTGCTATGTGGGATGGATTTCTTTGTTCCATTGACTTCCAGTAGCTTTGGGCAATGTCCAGAAGTGTTAAGAATGATTGTGTCACCTCTGAATATGTTAATCTTTATTGTGCACTGTCAGGATCCTCCTGCAGCTGTGCTCATCGCAGACCAGTGGAGAAGCATCGGACGGTCAAGGTCACGTGTAGACCAAGTCAAGACATAATTTAATTGCTGCATGTAATCTATGTTTATCATTAATCAACTCTTATTGTATTGAACAAATGCTTGGGCGCCTTTCCTTATCGTATAAAAGGAGGTGCGTGGGTGGCTGGGAGGCCAAGCAATGAAAACCCTAATTTTCTTTATCAGTTCTTTCCTTTACCAAAATTATTGTTCCTAGCTATCCTGTAGATCTGGGCCAACCGGAGCCCTTCTTCCTCCCCTTCCTATTGCTGTTCCAGTTCGGGCAGTCGGATCCCGACACGGTGGTATCAGAGCCGGCACGAATCCAGCCCACCCTCCCTTCCCCCTTATTCCGCCGCCGCTTCCTCCCCGATTCCCACCCACCCCATGCCTCCTTCCATAATCCGCACAAGGTCTCAAGAAAGGATGGCCGCCGAACAAGAGGAAGCAGCAATCCTTGCGGCAGCCGAAGCACAAGCCCGCGAGGAGGAGGCGATTCGAGACCGACTACCCCGGGAGATCCTCAACATCAATCGACGCCTCGAGGAGCAACGCCTTGACACGAAGACGGCGCTCATCCACGGGGAGATCGCCAAGCTCACGACCATGGTGGCGACCATGGCGTCTTCGTCGGCCCAACTCTCATACACGTCGCCTTCCCAAGGTATGCTGTCCATCTCGGCCACCGAAAGGCGTACCTTTTCCACGCCACCACCACTCCCCACCTCCTCCCTGTCGCCGATCTACGAATTACCGACACCAGCATCCAATACCCCCCAATTCGTCTCCCAGTATGGCACGCCTATCCATTTCGGACAGCTCTCTCCACAACAATTACCCCACCCTGCCTTTCCAGCATCAATCTCCACGACTACCCAGCCAATTTACACCATCCCACCACCACTCACGACAACAATTCCGACTAGTTCCGGCGAAATTCCCCACCTTTCCCAACACACACATCCATCCAATCAGCCACAATATTACACACAAGCCTACCAAGCACCACTGCCATACACAACCTACATCCCAACACACAGCCCCTACTACACACAACCACAAACCTGCTGTCCATACCCACCACCTCAAACCCAACACATCACAGCCAGTCCCCAAAACCTTCCACACAACACACACACATACCAACCCACCCAACACCACGATAGACAGGACAACTCTACCAACAGCCACTCTGAATTGCACCTACGAACACCACATGTGGAATTGCCAGTGTTTTCAGGTGACAATCCGAGAGCTTGGATGCTTGAATGCGACGATGTGTTCAACTTGGTCAGCATTCCAGCGGATCAACGAGTCAAATGGGGATTGGCCCACATCAGGGGTCAAGCAAAGACATGGCTCAATGGTGCCAATATTCAGTTGCAGACCATCACTTGGGATAAACTCTGCGAAATTCTCATCGACAGATTCCCAGATACGGTGTCCACGGATCCTATGGACCTGCTGCAACAACTTCACCAACAAACAACAGTCAATGTCTATATCGATGCCTTTGAAGACTGGATGACAGCAATGAAACGAGGCAGATCCTACCTTCCCCAAGATTTCTTTGTCGACCGTTTCGTCAGTGGCCTCAAGGAAACAATTAAACACAATGTATTGTGTCAAAAGCCTGAAACCTCACTGTCTGCTTATTGGTATGCTCGGTAGTACGAGAAGTCCTATCTGTCATCCATCAAGCGTCCACAGGCTCCGGTCACTGGTCAAAGAAATGCAAACCAACCTCCTCTCAGGCAAGCAGCGAACCGTGACAACAGGCCTCGACTTCCTGACAACAGGCAACGAGAGCCCCGCAAGTGTTGGTATTGTCCAGAAAACTGGGTCATTGGACACCGCTGCCAGACAATGCAGAGAGCACTCAATACCATTCAAATGCAAGGCCACTCGGACGATGAGGAAGAAATCAATGCTCTGTTGGAACATCCTGAGGCTCCGTACTGCAGATTTGAGACCTATTCCTCCTCCAGCTGTTCAGTTGGATAATGAGCAACAAGCACCTGATGCATTGATGCAAATATCAGCGGCTGCTTATGCAGGATTGCCTAGTGCTTCAACTATATCCTTGTTGCTCTCCTTCAAGGGATCAACTGCTGTTGCCTTGGCCGACACAGGTAGCACAAACACATTTATGGACAAATCGTTTGCTGTCCGGAATAACTTCCCTCTCACCACTATCACACCAAGGAAGGTAATAGTGGCTGGTGGTGGAGAACTATGTTCCTCTGAAATGGTTCAAAACTGCAAGTTTGTAATCCAAGGGAAAACATTTTGCACCAACTTTCGCATACTGGATTTGCAAGGATCAGATATCATATTGGGAGTCAACTGGTTCAAGCAATATAATCCGGTGACATTTGATTTCATTGGCAGAACATTAACCATGGAAGTAGAAGGACAACAACTCATATTGGCTGATCACATGCTCTCAGACACTAACTTCCTCATATCTGCAGAAGAATGCAGCAAACTCTTGGACCAAGGCGCTAATGGCTATCTACTTATCTCAGCAGAGAACACTGATAGCATGGACAAGGATGGATCAAACACGATACCGGCTGATTTCACGACTCTCCTTGAGCAATTCCAGGACATCTTCCAGGAACCAGAAGGGCTGCCTCCACACAGGAACTGCGACCATAGCATTCCCCTCTTACCAGGACACAAACCCCCTAACATTCGTCCCTATCGAATGTCTCACAGCCAAAAGGATACTGTTGAGCAGTTAATCAAGCAAATGCTCAAGAACAGGGAGATACGAGCCAGTACCAGTCCCTACTCCTCTCCTGCTATTTTGGTCAGAAAAAAGGATAAGTCATGGCGCCTTTGCGTTGATTATCGCAACCTGAACGACCAAACCATCAAAAACAAGTACCCTATACCTATCATTGAAGACTTGTTAGATGAGCTGCAAGGTGCAACAATCTTCTCTAAGATAGACTTGCGCTCCGGCTATCATCAGATTCGAATGAAGCCTGAGGATATTCCCAAAACTGCCTTCTCCACACACATGGGTCACTATGAATACTTAGTGATGCCCTTTGGGTTAAGCAATGCTCCTGCCACATTCCAAGAGCTCATGAACTCTATTTTCTCCAAGTACATACGGAAATTTGTCTTGGTATTCTTCGACGACATCCTAATATACAGCAGTACAAGGGAAGCACATAAAAAGCACCTGATGATAGTCTTGAAGACCTTACGGCTACATGAACTGAAAGCCAAGCTCAAGAAATGTTCCTTCGGCCAACCTCAAGTCGAGTATCTCGGCCATATAATCTCTGAAAACGGTCTCGCGACAGACCCGGCTAAAATTGCGGATATACTGAACTGGAAAGAGCCACACAACCTGAAGACACTCAGAGGGTTCTTGGGCTTAACAGGCTATTACAGGCGCTTCATAAAGAACTATGCAACCATCTGCCAGCCTCTGCACCAGGCACTCAAGAAAGAGGCATTCCACTGGGTCCAGACCAACACAAGGCCTTCAATCTGCTGAAGCAAGCAATGACAACTCCCCCTGTGCTAGCTCTCCCAAATTTCAACATGCCATTTACCCTCGAAACTGATGCATGCTCTACAGGCCTTGGTGCAGTACTAATGCAGGAAGGTAAACCCCTAGCCTTCTTCAGCAAAGGGCTAGGACCTGTCAATAGTGCCCTGTCTATATATGAGAAAGAAGGGCTGGCTATGTTACAAGCCTTGAAGAAGTGGAGACATTATTTCCTCGGCAACAAGTTGATCATCAAGACTGACCAGAAAAGTTTAAAATACCTTGGCAGTCAAAGATTGATCGAAGGCATACAACACAAATTGATGTTGAAATTACTGGAATTTGACTATGCCATAGAGTACAAAAAAGGAACAGAAAACGTAGCTGCAGATGCATTATCACGGCAGTTCCAAGAAACAGAAGCACCAAGCTGTCAAGCAATCACTGCTGCAATTCCAACTTGGGCCACAGAAATAGCAGCTTCCTATGAAGGAGATAGCCACTGTACCAGACTCTTGCAGGAATTGGCAGTCAACAAAGGTAGCAACCCCAATTTCACTCTCCATTCTGGCATCTTAAGATACAAGGGCAGAATCTACATAGGACAAGCTACTGACTTGAAACTGAAGTTATTCCAAACATTTCATGCATCTGCTATTGGAGGACACTCTGGAAATAGAGTCACACTACATCGCTTGAAGCAACTCTTCTACTGGCCTCTACTAAAACAATTCATCCAGCAGCAAATTGCAGAATGTCCAGTATGCCAGATTTCTAAGGGAGAACATGTTCCATACCCAGGGCTCCTCAATCCACTGCCAATACCAAAGCAAAAGTGGTCGGAAATCAGCCTGGACTTCATTGAAGGTCTTCCAAAATCAAAAGGGAAAAATGTTATCTTGGTGGTAGTTGATCGCCTAATCAAATACGCACACTTCTTGCCCTTGGCTCATCCATATACTGCCCAGAAGGTCGCTGATCTCTTCATTGATAACATCTGCAAGCTCCATGGTCCTCCGTCAGTAATTGTCAGTGACCGGGATACAGTATTCACCAGTGTGATATGGAAAGAGATCTTTGCTGCTCTTCGAGTCACTCTGAATTTCAGTACAGCCCACCATCCAGAAACTGATGGACAAACGGAACGCGTCAATCAATGCCTCGAGCAATATTTGCGGTGCATGGCTTTTCAGGAACCAAAGAAGTGGTGCGACTGGCTACCGGCAGCAGAAATGTGGTACAATTGCTCATATCATACTGCTATCAAGATGACTCCTTTCGAGGCCCTATACGAGTATGCCCCTCCCCGGATTCAGGAATTCTCCCTCTCCAACATTGCCACCACAGAAGTTCAGATGAACATGCAGGAAAAGCAAAACATGCTCCAAACTCTCCAAAACAACCTGCTTCAAGCTCAACAGCGCATGAAGAAGTATGCTGACCTCAAACGAACTGAACGAACGTTCGAGGTGGGAGCCATGGTGTACCTTAAGATGCAACCTTACCGCGAAACAGCCCTGGGACTTCGCAATGCCTTAAAGCTCACTTCAAAATGGTACGGTCCATTCAAGGTGATCCAAAGAGTAGGCAATGCCGCCTACAAGTTACAGCTCCCAGAAGGCACACTTCTCCATGACGTTTTCCATGTTAACCAGCTCAAGCGCCACTTGGGTAAGAATGCTGTTCCGAACCCGCAACTGCCTCTCGTCACTCCTGACGGTAAGATCAAAGTTGCACCTCTTGCTGTGCTTGCTCGCCGCCAGGTTCCTCGTAATGCTGGCAGCTACCAGGTTGCTGAACCACAATGGTTGATCCACTGGGAGAACTTAACACCGGATGAAGCCACCTGGGAGGACGCCAAGTTCATACATGCTACATTTCCGTCATTCAAGCCTTGAAGTCTTGTCTCCAGGGGGGAGTATTGTCAGGATCCTCCTGCAGCTGTGCTCATCGCAGACCAGTGGAGAAGCATCGGACGGTCAAGGTCACGTGTAGACCAAGTCAAGACATAATTTAATTGCTGCCTGTAATCTATGTTTATCATTAAGCAACTCTTATTGTATTGAACAAATGCTTGGGCGCCTTTCCTTATCGTATAAAAGGAGGTGCGTGGGTGGCTGGGAGGCCAAGCAATGAAAACCCTAATTTTCTTTATCAGTTCTTTCCTTTACCAAAATTATTGTTCCTAGCTATCCTGTAGATCTGGGCCAACCGGAGCCCTTCTTCCTCCCCTTCCTATTGCTGTTCCAGTTCGGGCAGTCGGATCCCGACATGCACTAACCCTCTAATGAGTTGTTTCGAGTTTGGTGTGGGGGAAGTTTTCAAGGGTCAAGAGAGGAGGATGATATACTATGATCAAGAAGAGTGAAGAGTCTAAGCTTGGGGATGCCCCGGTGGTTCACCCCCGCATATTTTAAGAAGACTCAAGCGTCTAAGCTTGGGGATGCCCAAGGCATCCCCTTCTTCATCGACAACTTATCAGGTTCCTCCCCTGAAACTATATTTTTATTCGGTCACATCTTATGTACTTTACTTGGAGCGTCTGTTTGTTTTTGTTTTTGTTTGAATAAAATATGATCCATCATGCTTGTGTGGGAGAGAGACACGCTCCGCTGGTTCATATGAACACATGTGTTCTTAGCTTTTAATGTTCATGGCGAAGGTTGAAACCGCTTCGTTAATTGTTATATGGTTGGAAACGGGAAATGCTACATGTGGTAATTGATAAAATGTCTTGGATAATTTGATACTTGGCAATTGTTGTGCTCATGTTTAAGCTCTTGCATCATATACTTTGCACCCATTAATGAAGAAATACATAGAGCTTGCTAAAATTTGGTTTGCATAATTGGTCTCTCTAAGGTCTAGATAATTTCTAGTAAAGAGTTTGAACAACAAGGAAGACGGTGTAGAGTCTTATAATGTTTATAATATGTCTTTTATGTGAGTTTTGCTGCACCGGTTCATCCTTGTGTTTGTTTCAAATAACCTTGCTAGCCTAAACCTTGTATCGAGAGGGAATACTTCTCATGCATCCAAAATCCTTGAGCCAACCACTATGCCATTTGTGTCCACCATACCTACCTACTACATGGTATTTCTCCGCCATTCCAAAGTAAATTGCTTGAGTGCTACCTTTAAATAATTCAAAATTTATCACCTCTGATTTGTGTCAATGTTTTATAGCTCATGAGGAAGTATGTGGTGTTTATCTTTCATTCTTGTTGGGCAACTTTCACCAATGGACTAGTGGCTTCATCCGTTTATCCAATAATTTTGCAAAAAGAGCTGGCAATGGGGTTCCCAGCCCCGATTAATTAACTTGCATTAATAATTCTCTTCACATGTTTTGCTCTGATTCATCGGTAAGCAACTTAATTTTGCAAATAGACACTCCTTCATGGTATGTGATTGTTGGAAGGCACCCGAGGATTCGGTTAGCCATGGCTTGTGTAAGCAAAAGGTTGGGAGGAGTGTCATCCATAAATAATGAAACTAAAGTACATGTGTAAACAAAAGAGAAGAGGGATGATCTACATTGCTGGTAGAGATAACGTCCTTCATGGGAGCCGCTCTTGAAAGTCCGGTTGATAAGGTAGTTAGAGTGCCCACTACCATTCGTTGACAACAACAAACACCTCTCAAAATTTTACTTTTATGCTCTCTTTATGTTTTCAAAAACCAAAGCTCTAGCACAAATATAGCAATCAATGCTTCCCTCTGCGAAGGGCCTTTCTTTTACTTTTAATGTTGAGTCAGTTCACCTATCTCTCTCCACCTCAAGAAGCAAACACTTGTGTGAACTGTGCATTGATTCTTACATACTTGCATATTGCATTTGTTATATTACTCTATGTTGACAATTATCCATGAGATATACATGTTACAAGTTGAAAGCAACCGCTGAAACTTAATCTTCCATTGTGTTGCTTCAATGCCTTTACTATGAATTTATTGCTTTATGAGTTAACTCTTATGCAAGACTTATTGATGCTTGTCTTGAAAGTACTATTCATGAAAAGTCTTTGCTTTATGATTCAGTTGTTTACTCATGTCATTACCATTGTTTTGATCGCTGCATTCATTACATATGTTTACAATAGTATGATCAAGGTTATGATGGCATGTCACTCCAGAAATTATCTGTGTTATCGTTTACCTGCTCGGGACGAGCGTAAACTAAGCTTAGGGATGCCGATACGTCTCCGACGTATCGATAGTTTCTTATGTTCCATGCCACATTATTGATGATATCTACATGTTATATGCACATTTTATGTCATATTTATGCGTTTTCCGGAACTAACCTATTGACGAGATGCCGAAAGGCCGTTGCTCGTTTTCTCGCTGTTTTTGGTTTCAGAAATTCTAGTAACGAAATATTCTCGGAATTGGACGAAATCAACGCCCAGGTTCCTATTTTGCCCGGAAGCATCCAGAACACCCGAGAGTCGCCAGAGGGGGTCCACACAGGCCCCAGATGATAGGCCGGCGCGGCCTAGGCCCTGTGTAACACCCCAACTTTTTCAACCTTGATTAGTTGTCCTTATTTCAAAAATCAGGGGGAACAAAAACTTTTTCTATAGACTAATTAAGATGAATTGCCTTGATCTGTTTGCTATGATGAATTGCCTTGATCTGTTGGTCGATGAATTGTCTTGATTTGCTTGTTGAGTTTTGTCTTGAGCTACCTCATAGAAAGACACCCCTAGTGGTTAAACAAGCAACTCACCAAATAAAACACATGTGTGGCTTAGGAAGAATTGTTTTCCTTCTTACTACATCAAACCTCTCTCCTGATGACAACATGAGTGTGCCATCTTGATTTTTCTCTTTGTGGTACAAGATAGCTCAATCATACTTAATTCACAACTTGGTGATCTCAATGCATGGATCTCATCTGTGCATCTCCCTCTACAACTTCCACATCCTGCATGTATCATTCTACCCTTGCATCACATATATTCAACTTGATCTTATACCCTATCCAATGATTCAACTCTAGATCACTTCCTTCACTTTTACCTCTTGTTTTTATTCAAGTTTAATCTTCACAAAACCAAGAGTGGGAATGATGGATACATTTTGTAGCCACCATCTACCCTTGAGAACACTCCTCCCTAAATTAGTTTCCCTCCTCAAAATCCTACAGCTTTTCCTTCTCTAGTTTTGATCACAAAACTACTTCTAGTTTTATTAAAACTTTCCAAGATTTCTCTTCAAAGAAAACAAGGAACTGAAATGGGTTTTGTTTTTCATCCCATTTCTACCAAGTATTGATTTATAAAACATTATTTCTATTTTGCTTTGTTTTAACAAAAAGCTTGTTTATGGTACCTATACCATTTCTTGTTTCCCTCTTGATTATTTTACATTTGAGAAAAACTCTACCTAACTTGAGAAAGTAAGTAGAATATTTTGAGCTCCTATGTTCCAACTAGTTTTCTCTCAACATTTTCAAATGCCATTCCACTTGAGTTCATTCCCAATTGTCCCTAGACAATTGAGGTGTTTCAA